>NW_028320944.1:0-156236 GCF_062004578.1 Staurois parvus | reverse complement strand
GAGAGAGATCTGGACACCGAGCACGGCGAATGTACAAGGGTCAGAAGGGCCAATAAAGACACATTAGACCCCCCAGGAGAAATATCAGAAATATAGAATCTAACAAAAAGTAATTACATTCGGCCTACATATGCTTATGCAATTCTGACTTTTTAAAAGAACTTCAGGGCGTCACTCGCTGCCACGCCCAGACAGGAATGTAGCGGAGCTTACGATTGGGTAGCTTGGCGCTGGTTACCTTGGAAGAAGGTGCAGAATTCCGGGGGCAGGGCGGCCGGGGAAAACTTGTATTTACTCTTTTCTTTTGCACTTACAATTTCCCTGAAGAGCAGAAAACAGAAGAAGGTTACAGTGAATGGTGGGGGGGGGGGATCTGGTGTCACTCCAGATTATAGATATGATATTAAGGACTGAAGGTGGGAAGTATAAAAGATTGAAGATGGACAACAAAAGGGGACGCTTGAGGGGCAACAATAGGGGATGCATGGGGGGCAACAAAAGGGGGTGTCTGAGGGACAGCAATAGGGGACGCTCGAGGGGCAACAAAAGGGGACGCTCGAGGGGCAACAAAAGGGGACGCTCGAGGGGCCACAAAAGGGGACGCTCGAGGGGCCACAAAAGGGGACGCTCGAGGGGCCACAAAAGGGGACGCTCGAGGGGCAACAAAAGGGGACGCTCGAGGGGCAACAAAAGGGGACGCTCGAGGGGCAACAAAAGGGGACGCTCGAGGGGCAACAAAAGGGGACGCTGGAGGGGCAACAAAAGGGGACGCTCGAGGGGCAACAAAAGGGGACGCTCGAGGGACCACAAAAGGGGACGCTCGAGGGGCCACAAAAGGGGACGCTCGAGGGGCCACAAAAGGGGACGCTCGAGGGGCAACAAAAGGGGACGCTCGAGGGGCAACAAAAGGGGACTCTCGAGGGGCAACAAAAGGGGACGCTCGAGGGGCAACAAAAGGGGACGCTCGAGGGGCAACAAAAGGGGACGCTCGAGGGGCCACAAAAGGGGACGCTCGAGGGGCCACAAAAGGGGACGCTCGAGGGGCAACAAAAGGGGACGCTCGAGGGGCCACAAAAGGGGACGCTCGAGGGGCAACAAAAGGGGACGCTCGAGGGGCCACAAAAGGGGACGCTGGAGGGGCCACAAAAGGGGACGCTCGAGGGGCCACACAAGGGGACTCTTGAGGGACCACAAAAGGGGACGCTCGATGGGCCACAAAAGGGGACGCTCGATGGGCCACAAAAGGGGGACGCTCGAGGGGCCACAAAAGGGGACGCTCGAGGGGCCACAAAAGGGGACGCTCGAGGGGCAACAAAAGGGGACTCTCGAGGGGCAACAAAAGGGGACGCTCGAGGGGCAACAAAAGGGGACGCTCGAGGGGCCACAAAAGGGGACGCTCGAGGGGCCACAAAAGGGGGACGCTCGAGGGGCCACAAAAGGGGACTCTCGAGGGGCAACAAAAGGGGACGCTCGAGGGGCAACAAAAGGGGACGCTCGAGGGGCAACAAAAGGGGACGCTCGAGGGGCAACAAAAGGGGACGCTCGAGGGGCAACAAAATGCAGTGTCTGAGGGGCAATAAAAGGGGATGCGTGAGGGGACTCAAAAACGCGGCGCCCGAGGGCAGTCCAAACGCGGCGCCCGAGGGCAGTCCAAACGCGGCGCCCGAGGGCAGTCCAAACGCGGCGCCCGAGGGCAGTCCAAACGCGGCGCCCGAGGGCAGTCCAAACGCGGCGCCCGAGGGCAGTCCAAACGCGGCGCCCGAGGGCAGTCCAAACGCGGCGCCCGAGGGCCTCTAGATTGGATATTTTAGGGACCATAGATCAGATGTTGTAGGGACTGTAGATCATCTGTATTGCGGATCATTAATTGTATGTGTTTGAGACTCTAGAATGGAAACTTTAGGGACCGTAAAAAAATGTTTAGGGGAAAAAAAAAAGTCATATTTCACTTGACTCCGTACCCTCCGAGCTGTCTGCGCCACGTCTGGTAGGGATCGAAGAGACATTCGCACAGGTGCAGCGCGTAGATGGTGACCTTCTCCGTCAGGGACCACAGCTCCTCGTGGTCCTCATCTGCTGGGCTTTTCAACTACAAAAAAGAAGACTTAATCGCAACGGACACAGCCCCGCAGCGCGCTCGAACAGCCCCGCAGCGCGCTCGAACAGCCCCGCAGCGCGCTCGAACAGCCCCGCAGCGCGCTCACACAGCCCCGCAGCGTGCTCACACAGCCCCGCAGCGCGCTCACACAGCCCCGCAGCGCGCTCACACAGCCCCGCAGCGCGCTCACACAGCCCCGCAGCGCGCTCACACAGCCCCGCAGCGCGCTCACACAGCCCCGCAGAGCGCTCCCACAGCCCCGCAGCGCGCTCGTACAGCCCCGCAGCACACTCACACAGCCCCGCAGAGCGCTCACACAGCCCCGCAGCGCGCTCACACAAGCCCCGCAGCGCGCTCACACAGCCCCGCAGCGCGCTCACACAGCCCCGCAGCGCGCTCACACAGCCCCGCAGCGCGCTCACACAGCCCCGCAGAGCGCTCACACAGCCCCGCAGAGAGCTCACACAGCCCCGCAGCGCGCTCACACAGCCCCGCAGCGCGCTCACACAGCCCCGCAGCGCGCTCACACAGCCCCGCAGCGCGCTCACACAGCCCCGCAGCGCGCTCACACAGCCCCGCAGCGCGCTCACACAGCCCCGCAGCGCGCTCACACAGCCTCGCAGCGCGCTCACACAGCCCCGCAGCGCGGATTACTCTTTTTGTCAATAACGGGTAAATAATTAAGCTGATCATTTTTTTTTTATTTACGCTCCATATTCGCAGCTCTCAGGCTAGGCTCAGACCTTTGTATGCTGGGAAAGTGCACAAAAAATCGCATTGCTTTCTGAAACATCCTGTGCTTTAGCGTGCCATTAACCACTTCTTGTCCGGCCGCTGTTTATAAACGGCAGGACGGTGGCAGTGCAGGGGCGGGTTGACGTTCATAAACGGCACACGCATTTTCAAGCTGTGCACGCTCCCTGGGAGTGCGCAGCACTGCAATCTGGTGCCCGCTGTGTCCTCCGAACACCGATCGTCGGACGGGACCTCTGTGTGAGGTTCCGATCATGTGATCACTGATTGGCCAATCAGTGATCACATGCAGAGTAGTAAGCAAGATGTCACTTCTGACATCATTGCTTACTACGTGTGAAATCTGTGAATGATCACAAAGATCACATGGTACAGGGCTATTCACAACAGCCTTGTACCATGTGACAAGCTGTGACCAATCACAGCTCACACAGTAGTTCTCAATGACTGCAAGAATGCAGACAGAGAGAAGGAGAAATGATTGCTTTTACAGCCTTTATGGGTGTAAAAGCAATCGGTGTACAAAAAAAAAAAAATCTTTATCACCCCCCACAAGTAGTACAGTGTCACCATGGTGACTGTACTGCTAGGGTGATAGTATGTAAAGAAAAAAAAAAAAACAAAAAAACAATTAAAAATACATAAAGATGTAAAAAAAATGTTTAAATTATAATTTTGGTTATAAATTAATTTGGGTTATTTTTTTTTTACTAAAAGATAACGGAATACATTTTGGCTGAGATTTATGATGAAATATTATTTAATTGCAAAATTTTATAAGAAAAACACTTTTTTCAAAATTTTTGGACTTTTTCATTTATATATCAAAAAAAAAATATAAATCCCAGCGGTGAATAAATACCCCCAAAATAAAGCTTTATCTGTCTCAAAAAAATGCAAAACATTTCATATGGGTACAGTGTTTGCATGACCGTGCAATTGTCATTCAAAGTGTGATAGCGCTGAAAGCTGAAAATTGGCCTGGACTGGAAGGGGGGGGGGGGGGGGGGGAGAGTCCGGACTGGAAGGGGGGGGGGGGGGGAGTGTCCAGACTGGAAGGGGGGGGGGGGGAAAGTGTCCGGACTGGAAGGGGGAGGGGAAAGTGTCCGGACTGGAAGGGGGGGGAAGTGTCCGGACTGGAAGGGGGGGGGGGGGGAAAGTGTCCGGACTGGAAGGGGGGGGGGGAAAGTGTCCGGACTGGAAGGGGGGGGGGGGAAGTGTCCGGACTGGAAGGGGGGGGGGGGAAGTGTCCGGACTGGAAGGGGGGGGGGGAAGTGTCCGGACTGGAAGGGGGGGGGAAAGTGTCCGGACTGGAAGGGGGGGGGGGGGGGGGAAGTGTCCGGACTGGAAGGGGGGAGGGGGGGGAGTGTCCGGACTGGAAGGGGGGGAAAGTGTCCGGACTGGAAGGGGGGGAAAGTGTCCGGACTGGAAGGGGGGGAAAGTGTCCGGACTGGAAGGGGGGGAAAGTGTCCGGACTGGAAGGGGGGGAAAGTGTCCGGACTGGAAGGGGGGGAAAGTGTCCAGACATGAAGAGGGGGGGGGGAGTGTCCGGACTGGAAGGGGGGAGAAAGTGTCCGGACTGGAAGGGGGGGAAAGTGTCCGGACTGGAAGGGGGGGAAAGTGTCCGGACTGGAAGGGGGGGAAAGTGTCCGGACTGGAAGGGGGGGAAAGTGTCCGGACTGGAAGGGGGGGAAAGTGTCCGGACTGGAAGGGGGGGAAAGTGTCCGGACATGAAGAGGGGGGGGAGTGTCCGGACTGGAAGGGGGGGGGGGGGAAAGTGTCCGGACTGGAAGGGGGGGGGGGAAAGTGTCCGGACTGGAAGGGGGGGGGGGAAAGTGTCCGGACTGGAAGGGGGGGGGGAAAGTGTCCGGACTGGAAGGGGGGGGGGAAAGTGTCCGGACTGGAAGGGGGGGGGGGGAAAGTGTCCGGACTGGAAGGGGGGGGGGGAAAGTGTCCGGACTGGAAGGGGGGGAAAGTGTCCGGACTGGAAGGGGGGGAAAGTGTCCAGACATGAAGAGGGGGGGGGGAGTGTCCGGACTGGAAGGGGGGGGGGGGAAGTGTCCGGACTGGAAGGGGGGGAAAGTGTCCGGACTGGAAGGGGGGGAAAGTGTCCGGACTGGAAGGGGGGGAAAGTGTCCGGACTGGAAGGGGGGGAAAGTGTCCGGACTGGAAGGGGGGGAAAGTGTCCGGACTGGAAGGGGGGAAAGTGTCCGGACTGGAAGGGGGGGAAAGTGTCCAGACATGAAGAGGGGGGGGGAGTGTCCGGACTGGAAGGGGGGGGAAGTGACCAGACTGGAAGGGGGGGGGGAAGTGTCCAGACTGGAAGGGGGGGGGGGGTGTCCGGACTGGAAGGGGGGGAAAGTGTCCGGACTGGAAGGGGGGGAAAGTGTCCGGACTGGAAGGGGGGGAAAGTGTCCGGACTGGAAGGGGGGGAAAGTGTCCGGACTGGAAGGGGGGGAAAGTGTCCAGACATGAAGAGGGGGGGGGAGTGTCCGGACTGGAAGGGGGGGGGAAGTGACCAGACTGGAAGGGGGGGGGGGAAGTGTCCAGACTGGAAGGGGGGGGGGAAGTGTCCGGACTGGAAGGGGGGGAAAGTGTCCGGACTGGAAGGGGGGGAAAGTGTCCGGACTGGAAGGGGGGGAAAGTGTCCGGACTGGAAGGGGGGGAAAGTGTCCGGACTGGAAGGGGGGGAAAGTGTTCGGACTGGAAGGGGGGGAAAGTGTCCGGACTGGAAGGGGGGGAAAGTGTCCGGACTGGAAGGGGGGGAAAGTGTCCGGACTGGAAGGGGGGGAAAGTGTCCGGACTGGAAGGGGGGGAAAGTTTCCGGACTGGAAGGGGGGGAAAGTGTCCGGACTGGAAGGGGGGGAAAGTGTCCGGACTGGAAGGGGGGGAAAGTGTCCGGACTGGAAGGGGGGGAAAGTGTCCAGACATGAAGAGGGGGGGGAGTGTCCGGACTGGAAGGGGGGGGGGGGAAGTGTCCGGACTGGAAGGGGGGGAAAGTGTCCGGACTGGAAGGGGGGGAAAGTGTCCGGACTGGAAGGGGGGGAAAGTGTCCGGACTGGAAGGGGGGGAAAGTGTCCGGACTGGAAGGGGGGGAAAGTGTCCGGACTGGAAGGGGGGGAAAGTGTCCGGACTGGAAGGGGGGAAAGTGTCCGGACTGAAAGGGGGGGAAAGTGTCCGGACTGGAAGGGGGGGGGGGAAAGTGTCCGGACTGGAAGGGGGGGGGGAAAGTGTCCGGACTGGAAGGGGGGGGGGAAAGTGTCCGGACTGGAAGGGGGGGGGGAAAGTGTCCGGACTGGAAGGGGGGGGGGGAAAGTGTCCGGACTGGAAGGGGGGGGGGGAAAGTGTCCGGACTGGAAGGGGGGGGGAAGTGTCCGGACTGGAAGGGGGGGGGGGAAGTGTCCGGACTGGAAGGGGGGGGGGGAAAGTGTCCGGACTGGAAGGGGGGGGGGAAAGTGTCCGGACTGGAAGGGGGGGGGGAAAGTGTCCGGACTGGAAGGGGGGGGGGGGAAAAGTGTCCGGACTGGGGGGGGGGAAAGTGTCCGGACTGGAAGGGGGGGAAAGTGTCCGGACTGGAAGGGGGGGAAAGTGTCCGGACTGGAAGGGGGGGAAAGTGTCTGGACTGGAAGGGGGGAAAGTGTCCGGACTGGAAGGGGGGGGAAGTGTCTGGACTGGAAGGGGGGGGGGGGAAGTGTCCAAACATGAAGAGGGGGGGGGGGTGTCCGGACTGGAAGGGGTTAAGGCTTGCTTCGTGCCTACAGGTGCCGGCGCATTTCCACGCATTTCTCTCGCCTTCCCCTAGAGGGCAGCCTATTAATCGCATTGAGTTGCCCTACACGTGAGGAACGTGGAAAAGAATTCATTGGTTCTTTTCCAAAACCGCGGTACGGCGCACATGCTTGCAGACACGCGGTGGCGCCACTAACAATTCATGCAACGCGTTTGGGAATTTTGCGCACATTCCCATCATGCAAAGGTCTGAACCTAGCCTAATCGTGAACGGAACCCCCGTGCATCTACAAACGCACAGACCAAACCGCATGGTGCCACAGCACAGCACCATGGATTTCGGTGCAGCAGGTATTTTTTGGGGGGGGGAGGTTATGAAGGAGTCAGGGACTTTCCCTTCTGTGAGGACTTTCCACCCACAAATGACCCCATGGGATCATTGTGGAGTGGTCCAAAGCCGTACCGGATCAGGATCTGACCGGCTTGTTTCAGGACAGGCAGCCAGATGGTGATTTCAGAAGGTGTTCATCTGCGGGCCAATGGGGCGCTTCCCTATAGGACTGGTCGTCTCTCATTGGTGCAGCGAGCGGATGGGAGGGGCTCACCTTTATAGCAGACGCGGTCAGAAGACGGATCACCTCGCTGACGAAAACTGGCGTCTTCTCCTTCTCTACATTCTCCAGATTCCTGCAAGATGGACAAGGACCAGGTCAGTCATGGAGGACTACCCCAGGTAGGTGGCCATAGACACAGCCATGGGTGACCATTCATACCATGAGGGGGGTAAGTGTTCCCGTGAATCGTCTGTAGGGCAGCCCATTCGCTTTTGAGCGACAAGCTCAGGAAAGGGGCCCCGGACCCCTTTTCAAAAATTGTGCTGCACCGAGCCGTATGGTGCATGCTCACTCTTCCAGGCTGAAAGCATCATTCGGCTACTTCCTCTGAGCCCAGGCTGTCATGGACCCACCCACTACTTCCTCTGAGCCCAGGCTGTCATGGACCCACTCACTACTTCCTCTGAGCCCAGGCTGTCATGGACCCACTCACTACTTCCTCTGAGCCAAGGCTGTCATGGACCCATCCACTACTTCCTCTGAGCCCAGGCAGTCATGGACCCATCCACTACTTCCTCTGAGCCCAGGCTGTCATAGACCGACCCACTACTTCCTCTGAGCCCAGGCTGTCATGGACCCACCCACTACTTCCTGAGCCCAGGCTGTCATGGACCCACTCACTACTTCCTCTGAGCCCAGGTTGTCATGGACCCACCCCTAAGCTTGAGACTGGGCAGTGAAAGGAGAAGCGGCAAATTGAGGAGTTCTTTTTTTCCCCACTCTGCTCTCTCCTCCTCTCAGCATGCTCCTTGTCTATTAAAAATCCAAGCACAATATTCCCAACGCACGCGCTCCTGAGAATGGCTGGAAACCGAAGATGTTCGAACGGGAAAGGTCACCGACACACCGGGATCCTGTTCACTGCGGGCACAGCTCTGACTGTAAGGGGCACTGTGATAGGGGATCCTGATGTATGGGGACACCTGATATAGGGGGACACTGTGATGGGGACACCTGATATAGGGGGACACTGATGGGGACAACTGATGTATATGGGCACTGTGATGGGGACACCTGATGTATATGGGCACAGTGATGGGGACACCTGATGTATGGATGGGGACACTGTTATAGGAACATCTGATGTATGGGGACACCTGATATAGGGGGACACCTGATATAGGGGGACATTGTGATGGGGACACCTGATGTATATGGGCACTGTGATGGGGACACCTGATGTATGGGGACATTGTGATGGGGACACCTGATGTATATGGGCACTGTGATGGGGACACCTGATGTATGGGGACACCCGATATAGGGGGACACTGACGGGGACACCCGATGTATGGGGGGTACTGTGATGGGGACACCCGATGTATGGGGGGTACTGTGATGGGGACACCCGATATAGGGGGGACACCTGATATAGGGGGACCACTGTGATGGGGAAACCCGATATAGGGGGGAAACCCGATATAGGGGGGAAACCCGATATGGGGGGGCACTGTGATGGGGGACCCCTAGCGGGTGGGGACTCTGTGATGGGGGACACCTAGCGGGTGGGGACTCTGTGATGGGGGACACCTAGCGGGTGGGGACTCTGTGATGGGGGACACCTAGCGGGTGGGGACTCTGTGATGGGGGACACCCGATCTAAGGGGGAGCTACGATGGGAACATCTGATGCAGGCTGGTAGGGGCCCCAGTGCTTTACTTTCTCCAGGGACCCATGATGGCCCTATTCATACTTCACAGGCACAGCCTCAATCATTCCTATGAATGCGCCACATCCATGGTGTCAGTGGGAGGAATGGCGCCACATCCATGGTGTCAGTGGGAGGAATGGCGCCACATCCATGGTGTCAGTGGGAGGAATGGCGCCACATCCATGGTGTCAGTGGGAGGAATGGCGCCACATCCATGGTGTCAGTGGGAGGAATGGCGCCACATCCATGGTGTCAGTGGGAGGAATGGCGCCACATCCATGGTGTCAGTGGGAGGAATGGCGCCACATCCATGGTGGCCTCCAGTGGTCCCTCAGAGTTCGGCATATCCAAAAGGAATGAATGGGGCCGCGGCACGCATGCGCAGCGTGGAGAAGAGCCATTCTAGACCTCGATGAAGCGAAGGTCACCGGGTCTGGGAAGGAAGGTGGACGCAAATCATGTTACTGGCAGGATCACCAGGTAAAAAAACACGACGCAGTCACATCTTAGGACCAGTAATGTCCAATTTAGGCCAACAGGACATTTTCCTTCTTGGGTGTATATATATCTATCTTTTGCCCATTGCACTGTATCGGGGGGGGGGGGGGGGGATCTTACAGGCGGGGGTTGGGGGGTTTCTTCTCCAGCATGTTTGGACGCACAGCTTCTAATATTATTTAAATGAATCAAATTTCCAGGAAACAAAACGATATTTATAAATGGGGACTTTCCACGGGGACTGAACGCGGCACCAACTGCCAGAAACGGGAATTTCCAAACCTATTCTGAACCCAATTCATCATTTCCCCCGAAATCACCAATCTGGGGGCCTCTCAGATCTGAGTCAGGAATATGATCAGGTGAATGAAAAGCTCATCAAAAGAGGCGTAATAAGGTGTAAAAGAAATGAAACAAAAGAAAAAAAAAAAAAAGTCGTGCTAGGCGATGTGACACCGGCCTCCCCTCCTGTCTTACACAGGTGTCCCATCCTTGGTGTCAGTGGGAGGAATAGTGCCCCATCACTGGTGTCAATGGGAGGAATAGTGCCCCATCACTGGTGTCAGTGGGAGGAATAGTGCCCCATCATTGGTATCAGTGGGAGGAATAGTGCCCCATCATTGGTGTCAGTGGGAGGAATAGTGCCCCATCACTGGTGTCAGTGGGAGGAATAGTGCCCTATCACTGGTGTCAGTGGGAGGAATAGTACCCCATCACTGGTGTCAGTGGGAGGAATAGTGCCCTATCACTGGTGTCAGTGGGAGGAATAGTGCCTCATCACTGGTGTCAGTGGGAGGAATAGTGCCCCATCACTGGTGTCAGTGGGAGGAATAGTGCCCCATCACTGGTGTCAGTGGGAGGAATAGTACCCCATCACTGGTGTCAGTGGGAGGAATAGTGCCTCATCATTGGTATCAGTGGGAGGAATAGTGCCCCATCATTGGTGTCAGTGGGAGGAATAGTGCCCCATCACTGGTGTCAGTGGGAGGAATAGTACCCCATCACTGGTGTCAGTGGGAGGAATAGTACCCCATCACTGGTGTCAGTGGGAGGAATAGTGTCCCATCATTGGTGTCAGTGGGAGGAATAGTGCCCCATCACTGGTGTCAGTGGGAGGAATAGTGTCCCATCATTGGTGTCAGTGGGAGGAATAGTGCCCCATCACTGGTGTCAGTGGGAGGAATAGTGCCCCATCATTGGTATCAGTGGGAGGAATAGTGCCTCATCATTGGTGTCAGGGGGAGGAATAGTGCCCCATCACTGGTGTCAGTGGGAGGAATAGTGCCTCATCATTGGTATCAGTGGGAGGAATAGTGCCCCATCATTGGTGTCAGTGGGAGGAATAGTGTCCCATCATTGGTGTCAGTGGGAGGAATAGTGCCCCATCATTGGTGTCAGTGGGAGGAATAGTGTCCCATCATTGGTGTCAGTGGGAGGAATAGCGTCCCATCATTGGTGTCAGGGGGAGGAATAGTGCCCCCATCATTGGTATCAGTGGGAGGAATAGTGCCCCATCATTGGTGTCAGTGGGAGGAATAGTGCCCCGTCATTGGTGTCAGGGGGAGGAATAGTGCCCCATCATTGGTATCAGTGGGAGGAATAGTGCCCCATCATTGGTGTCAGTGGAAGGAATAGTGCCCCATCATTGGTGTCAGTGGGAGGAATAGTGCCCCATCATTGGTGTCAGTGGGAGGAATAGTGCCCCATCATTGGTGTCAGTGGGAGGAATAGTGCCCCATCATTGGTGTCAGTGGGGGGAATAGTGCCCCATCATTGGTGTCAGTGGGAGGAATAGTGCCCCATCATTGGTGTCAGTGGGAGGAATGGTGCCCCATCATTGGTGTCAGTGGGAGGAATGGTGCCCCATCATTGGTGTCAGTGGGGGGAATAGTGCCCCATCATTGGTGTCAGTGGGAGGAATGGTGCCCCATCATTGGTGTCAGTGGGAGGAATAGTGCCCCATCATTGGTGCCAGTGGGAGGAATAGTGCCCCATCATTGGTGTCAGTGGAGGAATAGTGCCCCATCATTGGTGTCAGTGGGAAGAACACTACCCTATCTGGTCCAAGGTCCGCATGTTGGAGATCACTGATCTGGCCCTGTCCTCTTCAGCCTCATAGTCCCCCCCCCCCCCCATTGGATCTCAGTTCTTTCAGTCATGGAGGTCGGGAGCCCACGCTATAGGGTGTCACACGACACCACCGAGTCTGCTGACATCACATCCACGATGGCGGTTCCCAGCAGCAGTCTCAGGCTATTGGACGGCTACACCAGGGAGGCTCTAGCAGGTAAATAACCGGAATAAAACACAGAAAATCTTCCAGGAAGGATGTTGTGGAAACAAAGGATCTGGTGACAGGTGAGGAAAAAAAAAGTTACATTGTTACATGAAGACATCTGCTACCCCCCTCCCCCCCCCCCCCAAATCCTAACCCCCCCCCCCCCCACCCCAAATCCTAACCCCCTCCCCCCCGCCAGCCAGCCTTTTATTTGACAATTCTTCGGCCATCCTAGTGACACCACGGTGGTCTTCACTCGTCTCCACGCTGCGAGGATGAGGCCGGTTTCCACGGCAACTGCCGCGTCCGGACCCCCAAGCAGCGAGGAACTCATCCGACTCCCCCACAAACGTCTCCGGTGTGATTATGTAACCGTCCTATTTATAGGCAGATTCAGCCCACCATCGCCTCGGCGCTCCATTAACCCCTCGGGGCCGCAGGAGGAGAACAACGCAGCCTGGTATACATTTGTAACAAAAAAAAGTTACTTTATGGAATTAAAAAAAAACAAACAAAAAAAACCCCCCCAAAAAACAAGTTATTTTATGGAATGAAGAAAAAATAAATAAATAATTTTACGGAATGAAAAAAAAAAAAAAAAACAACAAAAAAAAAACAAAACTGCATTCTTCCTGGAATCTCGGTGCGCCAACATGAACATATAAGCGCTAAATATTGACATTTAGTAAAAACGTACAAAAATGACTTTTCCTGGCGCCAACATGGCGGCGCGCCATCACACGTATTCTGCTGCGGATTGGCGCCAGGAAAGGAAAATTCCACCAGGTATTCGATACAATTTCCCATTTTTCTTCATCAGAGATCTTTGCACGTTTCTTCCAGATCTGTGGAGCAGCTCACTGCTGCCCCCTCTGCTTGTGCGGGGGGGGGGGGGGGGGATGAGGGGGGATGAGGGGGTGCTGTCTCAGCTCCGCCCCCTTCTGTAGTATTCCTGTAGTGGGTGGGGCTTGCTAGGCCCCTCCCAAAGCTGTGCTCTATGCACAGTGTCTGTACAGCACAGTCAGTGCTACAACTACAAGGTAATATCTGAATACACTGATCATTGGTGTCAGTGGGAGGAATAGTGCCCCATCATTGGTGTCAGTGGGAGGAACAGTGCCCCATCATTGGTGTCAGTGGGAGGAACAGTGCCCCATCATTGGTGTCAGTGGGAGGAACAGTGCCCCATCATTGGTGTCAGTGGGAGGAATAGTGCCCCATCATTGGTGTCAGTGGGAGGAATAGTGCCCCATCATTGGTGTCAGTGGGAGGAACAGTGCCCCATCATTGGTGTCAGTGGGAGGAATAGCACCCCATCTTTGGTGTCAGTGGGAGGAACAGTGCCCCATCATTGGTGTCAGTGGGAGGAACAGTGCCCCATCATTGGTGTCAGTGGGAGGAACAGTGCCCCATCATTGGTGTCAGTGGGAGGAACAGTGCCCCATCATTGGTGTCAGTGGGAGGAACAGTGCCCCATCATTGGTGTCAGTGGGAGGAATAGTGCCCCATCATTGGTGTCAGTGGGAGGAATAGCACCCCATCTTTGGTGTCAGTGGGAGGAATAGCGCCCCATCACTGGTGTCAGTGGGAGGAATAGTGCCCCATCACTGGTGTCAGTGAGAGGAATAGTGCCCCATCACTGGTGTCAGTGGGAGGAATAGTGCCCCATCACTGGTGTCAGTGGGAGGAATAGTGCCCCATCACTGGTGTCAGTGGGAGGAATAGTGCCCCATCATTGGTGTCAGTGGGAGGAATAGTGCCCCATCATTGGTGTCAGTGGGGGGAATAGTGCCCCATCATTGGTGTCAGTGGGAGGAATAGTGCCCCATCACTGGTGTCAGTGGGAGGAATAGTGCCCCATCACTGGTGTCAGTGGGAGGAATAGTGCCCCATCATTGGTGTCAGTGGGGGGAATAGTGCCCCATCATTGGTGTCAGTGGGGGGAATAGTGCCCCATCATTGGTGTCAGTGGGGGGAATAGTGCCCCATCATTGGTGTCAGTGGGGGGAATAGTGCCCCATCATTGGTGTCAGTGGGGGGAATAGTGCCCCATCATTGGTGTCAGTTGGAGGAATAGTGCCCCTTCGTTGGTGTCAGTGGGAGGAATAGTGCCCCATCACTGGTGTCAGTGGGGGGAATAGTGGCCCATCGTTGGTGTCAGTGGAGGAATAGTGCCCCTTCGTTGGTGTCAGTGGGAGGAATAGTGTCCCTTCATTGGTGTCAGTGGGAGGAATAGTGTCCCTTCATTGGTGTCAGTGGGAGGAATAGTGCCCCATCATTGGTGTCAGTGGGAGGAATAGTGCCCCATCATTGGTGTCAGTGGGAGGAATAGTGCCCCATCATTGGTGTCAGTGGGAGGAATAGTGCCCCATCATTGGTGTCAGTGGGAGGAATAGTGCCCCATCATTGGTGTCAGTGGGAGGAATAGTGCCCCATCATTGGTGTCAGTGGGAGGAATAGTGCCCCATCATTGGTGTCAGTGGGAGGAATAGTGTCCCATCATTGGTGTCAGTGGGAGGAATAGTGCCCCATCATTGGTGTCAGTGGGAGGAATAGCACCCCATCATGGTTGATGAGTAGTCGATCGATAGACTTCGTGTTGTCACACAGACCTCCAGGGAAGAAGCTGTGCAGGAGCCTCAACATGGGCAATGACAGCAGTGATGCTGGTCATGTGATACGGATCCCTCTGGGGCCACAGGAAGAACTATGACATCACTATGACATCACCATCCAAAAGCCGGGCACGGCGGCAGAGATCTGCACAATGCCCGCCCACAGATACAAGTGAAGTCTGGCCAATCGATGAAGGTCGATGTCGAGAGTAATAAAATGATGGCGTCTCACCTGCTGATGATGATGAAGAATTCAGGAGGAGGAGTGCCTGGTTCAGGGTGGAGTGCTCCTTTAAATCCTCGGCGCAGTGACCCAGCTGCTGGCTCAGGACTTGGAGGACATCGCGGGGTAAGACGGGGATCTCCGAGGACGAATCTTCAGGTCTGAGGAGGGAGAAATAAAACGCACAGAAGGAAGAACACGGATCACTTTCCACGCTACAGGACAGCGCTCGCCCTTTAAATACAGCACAGATCGGGGGATGGGGAAGGGGGGGCGGGGTCAACTTTATGAAGCCCTCTGCTTTCTATCTGGCCTGGCCCGGGTCACATGGGGCTCTATTTACATTTTCCAGCTGAACGTAAACAAAGCCACCAAGTCACTGTCTGCATCTACAGCTGCACCGGCTGCACTGCACTCGTGTAGTCACCGGAGAGGACAAACTGCTGGAAGCAGGAAGCTCCAGTGTCCAGCAGAGGGAACCCATGGCGGAGGACCAGGACGGGGGACAAGTAAGGGCTTGCTCACACCCGTGCGGTGCGTTTCATGAAGGCAGCCGACTGCACCAAAATCGCGTTTCCTGTGCTGCAATTCATAAGGAATGGCACCGCGCTGCGCCAAAGCCTCTATGCTGCATTGCGGGGACGCATACATTGCCGCAACGCAGTAGTGTGAATGGGCCCCTAAGAATTCAGGGGTCCCTCCAAGGATCCGTGCTGCCGTGCATTTCAGGCTCCGCTCACACTTGTGCGAACGCAAAGTCACATGACAGGTCGCAGCCCCACCGTTTTCAATGGCGCCCGTTCGGATCTATGCGACTTAAGAGTCTCAGTCACTTTGAAAAGGTTCCTTCTGTGATGCAGCTTGGGTGCCGGAGGGTGTAGAGCCGCATCAAAAGTCGCACAAGTGTACAGGGAGCCTGAAGAGGCTGCGCAACGCATCCCAATGGGCCGAAAATAGCCTATGCGGCACGACTGGGAGTGCGCTGCACTGCGCGTGGCGAGGTGTGGTGCCGTTTGGACCGCACTTGGCACTGAAACGCAAAAATGCATGTCGCAGAGTGTCACTACAATGTGTGGATGGTCCCCTAAATGCGTGTTCTGGTTTTCAAAATGGGCGGCATGGGGGGGCCACCACCTGTATGGGGCCCTGGCCAGCAGGGGGGGCCCAGGCAGCTGGGTGAATCAGGCAGGGAGGGTGATCGCACGGCGGGCAATTACTGGAACCGATCCCCTGTAGGGCTCTCCCTGTAGCAGCTGAAAGCCATCGGGAGGGAAGAGAGAAGAAGCCGGCTTTCAGCTGCTGCAGGGAGAGCCCTACAGGGGATCGGTTCCAGTGATTGCCCGCTGTGTGATCACCCTCCCTGCCCACATCCGATTCACCCAGCTGCCTAGGCCCCACTGCTGGCCTGGGCCCCGTACAGGCGGTGACACAGTGAGTGATCAGTTCTGATCATTCACGGTGTTCATTCAGGAAAGGTCTTGAAAATGTGACATTTACCGGACCCCACCCACATTCTCCATCCTGAAGGATCCTATTGTGTGGCTGCAGCTGCCGCTGGGAAGGCGGTAGCACTGCGGGAGGCCTGGGCAGCACGGGAAATGTATGGTGCAATTACTGGGGACCGATCCCCTGTAGGGCTCTCCCTGCAGCAGCTGAAAGCCATCGGGAGGGAGGAGAGAAGAAGCCGGATTTCAGCTGCTACAGGGACAGCCCTACAGGGGATCGGTCCCAGTAATTGCCCGCCATGCGATCACCACCCCTGCCCACATCCGATTCACTCAGCTGCTTTGGCCTCCCTGCTGGCCTGGGCCCTGTATGGCTCTCCCTGTAGCAGCTGAAAGCCATCGGGAGCGAGGAGAGAAGAAGCCGGCTTTCAGCTGCTACAGGGAGAGCCCTACAGGGGATCGGTCCCAGCAATTGCCCGCCATGTGATCACCCTCCCTGCCCACATCCGATTCATGCAGCTGCCTGGGTCCCCCTGCTGGCCTGGGCCCTGTATGGCTCTCCCTGTAGCAGCTGAAAGCCATCGGGAGCGAGGAGAGAAGAAGCCGGCTTTCAGCTGCTGCAGGGACAGCCCTACAGGGGATCGGTCCCAGTAATTGCACCATACATTTCCCCTGCTGCCCAGGCCCCCCGCAGTGCTACCGGCTTCCCTCTCCTTCCCAGCGGCAGCTGCAGCCACACAATAGGATCCTTCAGGATGGAGAGCGGGGGAAGGGTCCGGTAAATGTCACATTTTCAAGCCCCTTTCCTTTCCTGAACAAACACAGTGAACAACCAGAACTGATCGCTCACTGTGTTCATTCATAACTTAAGCATAGAAAACTGTTTTTTTTTTGGGGGGGGGGGGGGGTGGAGCTGTCAGGTTGGCTATTTGGGGCCCCGTGGTTTCTAACAGCAGCCCTGCTGATGGCTCCGCAGTTTGCGATCTCCACTGAGCACACGAGTGCAGCGGCAGCGAGGGGATCGACATTTCCTCAGACAGGAGGGAGCAAATGCTTTGCATGTTCTCTGTCATTGTCTGCAGTCACAGCGCAGACCGCAGACAGGCAGGAGAAAACCAGCTCAGGGCACGCCGACCGGAACCTTCCACAACGAGGAAAGCACTGAATGGATGAATGGACAGAGGAACGCACCTCCTGGGCTCCCAGGGTGTGAACGGAGATGATCTTCTCGAAGTTGGTCACAAACGCCTCCAGCCATTGCTGCAAATAATTCAGATCTTTCTGCAAAAAAAACAAAAAGATGGGATCTGGTGAGACCACGAGGAGGAGACTGTTAGCCAATCAGGCAGTTCGATAGCAGGACTGTCCCTGGCCCTGCCCCTTTCCTCCCTAGGAGGCCGGAACCCGCCCATTTCCTTGCCAGGATGCCCAGTCCCATCCCTTTCCTCCCCCAGCCCAACTGTCCCTGGCCCCACCCCTTTCCTTCCTAGGATGCCCAGTCCTGTCCCTTTCCTCCCCCAGCCCCGCCCCTTTCCTCCCCCAGCCCAACTGTCCCTGGCCCCACCCCTTTCTTCCCCAGCCCAACTGTCCCTGGCCTGCCCCTTTCCTTCCTAGGATGCCCAGTCCCATCCCTTTCCTCCCCCAGCCCAACTGTCCCTGGCCCCACCCCTTTCCTTCCTAGGATGCCCAGTCCTGTCCCTTTCCTCCCCCAGCCCCGTCCCTTTCCTCCCCCAGCCCCGCCCCTTTCCTCCCCCAGCCCCGCCCCTTTCCTCCCCCAGCCCAACTGTCCCTGGCCCCACCCCTTTCTTCCCCAGCCCAACTGTCCCTGGCCCCACCCCTTTTTTCCCCAGCCCAACTGTCCCTGGCCTGCCCCTTTCCTTCCCAGGATGCCCAGCCCCTTTCCTCCCCAGCCCCCGCCCCTTTCCTGCACAGCTGCCTGTCCTGGCCCCACTCCTTTCCTCCCCAGCCCAACTGTCGCTGGTTTCGCCCCTTTCATTCATTGGATTGCAGTTCTTGCAATCATGGAGGCTTGGAGTCCCATGTGGACATTACCTATGCAAACACAGCCCCCTAGGACCGCCCACTCATCCAGACTGACACCCACCCATCAAGGAGTTTTTATATTTGCATAACTCCTCCCACTGCTTGCATCAGGACTGACGGCTCTTGAGAGGAGTACTGAGGAGGGGGGGATGTGATATTTTCAGGAAGCCATGTACAGCCCCCTCCCACCAGCCATCCTGCCTGCATTGCATAGAGAAGCCCAGAGACCCAGTGATGACCAGTCACAGAGCGGGGTGGAGACTTGGACATGAAGGTGAAACTGCAGCAGAGAAACATCAGAACCTCGCTCCCCTACGACTGATATGCTGGTTGCAGTAACAAATAAATAATTATGGGGGGGGGGGGTAAACACATACACCTAAATTTACCCGACATCAGCCTCATGCAGCCCCTGTAAAGCAGAGCTTAGACTGGAAGGAGAAGCAGCAGAAGCATCCAATCGGCTGTGATGGAGCGCTCATAGGCTAAAGGCCATGCTGATAGGAGGAGAGAGCTGAGCTCACCAACATGCTGCTTCTCCGTTCACTGTCCAGTCGCTATTCAGGGTGAGAAGACCTGTAGGTGAAAATGAAGTCACCATTCGGGGTGAGAAGGCCTGGAAGTGAAAGCGAAGTCACCATTCGGGGTGAGGAGGAAGCCTCTAGGTGAAAATGAAGTCACCATTCGGGGTGAGGAGGAAGCTGTAGGTGAAAGTGAAGTCACCATTCGGGGTGAGAAGGAGGCCTCTAGGTGAAAGCGAAGTCACCATTCGGGGTGAGAAGGCCTGTGGGTGAAAGTGAAGTCACCACTCGGGGTGAGAAGGCCTCTAGGTGAAAGTGAAGTCACCACTCGGGGTGAGAAGGAAGCTGTAGGTGAAAGTGAAGTCACCATTCGGGGTGAGAAGGAAGCTGTAGGTGAAAGTGAAGTCCCCATTCGGGGTGAGAAGGAAGCTGTAGGTGAAAGTGAAGTCACCATTCGGGGTGAGAAGGAGGCCTCTAGGTGAAAGTGAAGTCACCATTCGGGGGTGAGAAGGAGGCCTCTAGGTGAAAGTGAAGTCACCATTCGGGGTGAGAAGGCCTGTGGGTGAAAGTGAAGTCACCACTCGGGGTGAGAAGGCCTCTAGGTGAAAGTGAAGTCACCATTCGGGGTGAGAAGGAAGCTGTAGGTGAAAGTGAAGTCCCCATTCGGGGTGAGAAGGAAGCTGTAGGTGAAAGTGAAGTCACCATTCGGGGTGAGAAGGAGGCCTCTAGGTGAAAGTCAAGTCACCATTCGGGGTGAGAAGGCCTGTGGGTGAAAGTGAAGTCACCATTCGGGGTGAGAAGGCCTGTGGGTGAAAGTGAAGTCACCATTCGGGGTGAGAAGGCCTCTAGGTGAAAGTGAAGTCACCACTCGGGGTGAGAAGGAAGCTGTAGGTGAAAGTGAAGTCACCATTCGGGGTGAGAAGGCCTCTAGGTGAAAGTGAAGTCACCACTCGGGGTGAGAAGGAAGCTGTAGGTGAAAGTGAAGTCCCCATTCGGGGTGAGAAGGAAGCCTCTAGGTGAAAGTGAAGTCACCATTCGGGGTGAGAAGGAGGCCTCTAGGTGAAAGTGAAGTCACCACTCGGGGTGAGAAGGAAGCTGTAGGTGAAAGTGAAGTCACCATTCGGGGTGAGAAGGAAGCTGTAGGTGAAAGTGAAGTCACCACTCGGGGTGAGAAGGAAGCTGTAGGTGAAAGTGAAGTCACCATTCGGGGTGAGAAGGAAGCTGTAGGTGAAAGTGAAGTCCCCATTCGGGGTGAGAAGGCCTCTAGGTGAAAGTGAAGTCACCATTCGGGGTGAGAAGGAAGCTGTAGGTGAAAGTGAAGTCACCATTCGGGGTGAGAAGGAGGCCTCTAGGTGAAAGTGAAGTCACCATTCGGGGTGAGAAGGAGGCCTCTAGGTGAAAGTGAAGTCACCATTCGGGGTGAGAAGGAGGCCTCTAGGTGAAAGTGAAGTCACCATTCGGGGTGAGAAGGAAGCTGTAGGTGAAAGTGAAGTCACCATTCGGGGTGAGAAGGAAGCTGTAGGTGAAAGTGAAGTCACCACTCGGGGTGAGAAGGAAGCTGTAGGTGAAAGTGAATTCACCATTCGGGGTGAGGAGGCCTGTAGGTAAAAGTGAAGTCACCATTCGGGGTGAGGAGGAGGCATGGAGGTGAAAGTGAAACTGCAAAATGTACAGGAATTTTTTTTTGAGAAAACAGGAACTGCGCTTTCTTCGTCCCGCTCCTCGACTCGCGGAATCATTTATTTTTCAACACCCAGCCATGTAGGAGCCGGCCGCGGTTCACACGAGGGACGCGGTTCACAGGAGGGACACAACTCGCGGTGATTCCTCATCATTATTTCATGGCGGACGGCGAGCGGGAGGCAGACGCCGGCCACAAATCTATCAAAACTTTGAAGTTTCGCAAAATTAAAAAAAAAAAAATCCCCGAAGGAATCCACAACCCCGGACTACCCCTACAGCGTCCGCCCGGGGCGCTCCTTCACCGCCGAGCGCAAAATGTATCATTCAATAATTACAATGTTACCGCGAGGACACGCCGAGAAATACATCCATGAGATCGAAAAATAAAAACAAACATCTCAACTGGAGCTGAACTCAGAAAGTGAAGATCTGATTTCTGATAGAGAACATCCAGAAATGGTAAGTAGGACCAATCAGTGCCCAGAAAAATGTACTTTTGTCCTCAATTCCTGCTAAAAGACCCCTGCACTTCCTGTGGCACGCCCGATATCCGTGCACTTCCTCTGCCTAGGCACGCCCGATATCCGTGCACTTCCTCTGCCTAGGCACGCCCGACATCCGTGCACTTCCTCTGCCTAGGCACGCCCGATATCCGTGCACTTCCTCTGCCTAGGCACGCCTGATATCCGTGCACTTCCTCTGCCTAGGCACACCCGATATCCGTGCACTTCCTGTGCCTAGGCACGCCTGATATCCGTGCACTTCCTCTGCCTAGGCACGCCCGATACCCGTGCACTTCCTGTGCCCTGGCATGCCTGATACCCGTGCACTTCCTGTGCCTAGACACGCCTGATACCCGTGCACTTCCTGTGCCCTGGCACGCCTGATACCCGTGCACTTCCTGTGCCCTGGCATGCCTGATATCCGTGCACTTCCTGTGCCCTGGCACGCCTGATATCCGTGCACTTCCTGTGCCTAGGCACTGCTGATAGCGCATTTCTCATAGCTGTTTAGCTGCAGTATGAGATTATCTACAGCTGGGGGTCTCCAAACTTTCTAAAGAAAGGGCCCTTCAGACTCTGGGGGGGGGGGGGGCAGAAAATCCTGGTATCGAAGTAAACAACGCCCCCTCCTTGGTGTCAATGGTAGGTACAGTGCCCCACTGTTGGTGTCATTAAAGGGAATAGTGCCCCATCATTAGTGTCAGTGGGAGGAATAAAGCCCCATCGATGGTGTCAGTGGGATGATATATGCTCAATCGGTGGTGTCAGTGGAAGGAGTTGTGCCCATTTTTGGTGTCATTGGAAGGAACCATGCCCAACTGTTGGTATCAGTGGATGGAATAGTACCCCAAGGGTCAAATAAAAGCAAGCAAAGGGCCACATCCGACCCCTGGGCAGCAGTTTGGGAACCACTGACTGCCAGTCTCACCAGATTTAGAGAGAAATTTGGTGATGTCACTGCTGTGCTGCTCACTGTTCTCCTTTGCCGGAGAGGAAGCCGTACCTGAAGACCTGCAGTGCAAGGACCGCCCCTGCTTCTGCTAAAGTCCAGCACGTTTCTGTGCGTGTCAGGAAAGCGCCCCGATTTTGCTCATGTTACACACACACACACACACACACACACACACACACACACACACACGCGTGAACGTAGGCAAAAGAATGAATGGCCTGGCAGCGTATCTGCGCAAGGGCGGCACGTTTTGATGCACTGAGGAAAAGTGTGCGATTTTGCGCGGGTTCCTGCAATGTTCTTTTGTGGAGATACAATGTAACAATCGCAGATAGAGAACAGCGAGGCTGAAGATGCTGCACTCTATGGAAGAATGCCAGAGGACAGCCAATAGCATGTGAGGGCAGTTTACACACGTCAGATATCCGCACAATACCGCCGCTCCTGAATCCTCCCCATGTACTGGTGGCGGTCCATTGATTCATCATCGAATACAACGCAGGAATAAATCTGTGTATTCGGCCTGTCGGGCACAAGTGGCAAACTATGTGCACATTTTACAGATTTGACTTTTTTCTGATGCAAGACCGACATCCTGCTGCCTGGTTTTATTGCATCGCTCGTTGTGCAACCGCACGGACATCGCATCCCTCGCTGTGCAATCGCACGGACATCGCATCGCTCGCTGTGCCACCGCACGGACATCGCATCCCTCGCTGTGCAACCGCACGGACATCGCATCCCTCACTGTGCAACCGCACGGACATCGCATCCCTCACTGTGCAACCGCACGGACATCGCATCCCTCACTGTGCAACCGCACGGACATCGCATCCCTCGCTGTGCAATCGCACGGACATCGCATCCCTCGCTGTGCAACCGCACGGACATCGCATCCCTCGCTGTGCAATCGCACGGACATCGCATCGCTCGCTGTGCCACCGCACGGAGATCGCATCCCTCGCTGTGCAACCGCACGGACATCGCATCCCTCGCTGTGCCACCGCACGGACATCGCATCGCTTGCTGTGCCACCGCACGGACATCGCATCGCTCGCTGCGCAACCGCACGGACATCGCATCGCTCGCTGTGCCACCGCACGGACATCGCATCGCTCGCTGCGCAACCGCACGGAAATCGCATCCCTCGCTGCGCAACCGCACGGACATCGCATCCCTCGCTGTGCAATCGCACAGACATCGCATCGCTCGCTGTGCCACCGCACGGACATCGCATCCCTCGCTGTGCAACCGCACGGACATCGCATCCCTCGCTGTGCAATCGCACGGACATCGCATCGCTCGCTGTGCCACCGCACGGACATCGCATCCCTCGCTGTGCAATCGCACGGACATCGCATCCCTCGCTGTGCAACCGCACGGACATCGCATCCCTCGCTGTGCAATCGCACGGACATCGCATCGCTCGCTGTGCCACCGCACGGACATCGCATCCCTCGCTGTGCAACCGCACGGACATCGCATCCCTCGCTGTGCAATCGCACGGACATCGCATCGCTCGCTGTGCCACCGCACGGACATCGCATCCCTCGCTGTGCAACCGCACGGACATCGCATCGCTCGCTGTGCCACCGCACGGACATCGCATCGCTCGCTGTGCCACCGCACGGACATCGCATCGCTCACTGCGCAACCGCACGGACATCGCATCGCTCGCTGCGCAACCGCACGGACATCGCATCGCTCGCTGCGCAACCGCACGGACATCGCATCGCTCGCTGTGCCACCGCACGGACATCGCATCGCTCGCTGCGCAACCGCACGGACATCGCATCCCTCGCTGTGCAACCGCACGGACATCGCATCCCTCGCTGTGCCACCGCACGGACATCGCATCCCTCGCTGTGCCACCGCACGGACATCGCATCCCTCGCTGTGCCACCGCACGGACATCGCATCGCTCGCTGCGCAACCGCACGGACATCGCATCGCTCGCTGTGCCACCGCACGGACATCGCATCCCTCGCTGCGCAACCGCACGGACATCGCATCCCTCGCTGCGCAACCGCACGGACATCGCATCCCTCGCTGTGCCACCACACGGACATCGCATCCCTCGCTGTGCCACCGCACGGACATCGCATCCCTCGCTGTGCAATCGCACGGACATCGCATCGCTCGCTGTGCCACCGCACGGACATCGCATCCCTCGCTGTGCAACCGCACGTACATCGCATCCCTCGCTGTGCAACCGCACGTACATCGCATCCCTCGCTGTGCAACCGCACGGACATCGCATCGCTTGCTGTGCCACCGCACGGACATCGCATCGCTCGCTGCGCAACCGCACGGACATCGCATCGCTCGCTGCGCAACCGCACGGAAATCGCATCCCTCGCTGCGCAACCGCGCGGACATCGCATCCCTCGCTGTGCAACCGCACGGACATCGCATCGCTCCTTGTGCAACCGCACGGACATCGCCGCGTCCCTTCCAGCTGCTCTCTGTGCCAAGGGCCAGGACTCCAGATCCGAGGACTAGACACGCCTAACAAAGGGCAACCCTAGAATTAAAGAGAACCCGTCACCCTGTCCAGGGCAAACATGACAGGGTCTCTTTAAAGCCCATCCATTGGCCCACTCGCCGGGGCTGTCTTAACAGCATCATGGGCCCCTGGGAAAAGTAATGCGCTGGGACCCCCACCAGGACGCCCCCACTCTCTGGATTAAAGTAGAAATAGTTATTAGAGTTACACATTTACTTCCTTCAATAAAAAAACAATAAGAAAGGATTCCGTAACTCAGAGTAATCAATACAAAGGGACGGGAGGGCACGGTGCAGCGGGGGGACGGGAGGGTACGGTGCAGGGGGGGGACGGGAGGGTACGGTGCAGAGGGGGGGACGGGAGGGCACGGTGCACAGGGGGGGACGGGAGGGCACGGTGCACAGGGGGGGACGGGAGGGCACGGTGCACAGGGGGGGACGGGAGGGCACGGTGCAGCGGGGGGACGGGAGGGCACGGTGCACAGGGGGGGACGGGAGGGCACGGTGCACAGGGGGGGACGGGAGGGCACGGTGCAGCGGGGGGACGGGAGGGCACGGTGCAGAGAGGGGGGACGGGAGGGCACGGTACAGAGAGGGGGGACGGGAGGGCACGGTACAGAGAGGGGGGACGGGAGGGCACGGTACAGAGAGGGGGGACGGGAGGGCACGGTACAGAGAGGGGGGACGGGAGGGCACGGTACAGAGAGGGGGGACGGGAGGGCACGGTGCAGCGGGGGCAGGAGGGCACAGTGCAGCGGGGGCAGAGGGGCACAGTACAGCAGGGGGCGGGGGGGGGGCACAGTACAGTGGGGGGCAGGGGGGGCACAGTACAGTGGGGGCAGGAGGGCACAGTACAGCGGGGGCAGGAGGGCACAGTACAGTGGGGGCGGGGGGGGGCACAGTACAGTGGGGAAAGGAGGGCACAGTACAGTGGGGGCAGGAGGGCACAGTACAGTGGGGAAAGGAGGGCACAGTACAGTGGGGGCAGGAGGGCACAGTACAGCGGGGGCAGGAGGGCACAGTACAGTGGGGGCGGGGGGGGCACAGTACAGTGGGGAAAGGAGGGCACAGTACAGCGGGAGAGGTCATTCCAATTGTAGATTCGGCCCAGTGACAGGCTGCTACTGTCCCCATAGCCCAGATTCTGGGACACCGCCCGGGACAGCTTAGCAAAAAGCCTGACTATCCCAGCAAATCCAGGACGATTGGCAACTATGAAGTAATGCAAGATTACCATGGGGCCCCTATGTACCTGGGGCCCCTGCGCAGTGGGGAGGGCTTTGCCCAAAGGCAAGTCTTCCATAATCTGCAGGTCGGCACATTATGCTATTATTTTGCGGGGAACTCCAAACATAAAAGACACAAATCATGGCAGCTCTGCATTCATCAATACATCATCAGCCTCCCGCAGTCCCTGTACAGCAGAGCTCAAGTTGGGAGAGAGAGAAGCAGCACAAGGCGCTGGCTGATAGGAGGAGAGAGCACAGTGCAGAGAGATGAGCGTATCGCAGTCACAGGCTGGGGGCCTGACCTGGAGGATGACCTGGGCTCAGAGGAAGTGAGCTGAATGATGCTGGTAAGGAGTAGCAGATAACAGGACTGGGGGGGGGGGGGGGGGGGTAATCTCTGGATTGGAGGTGAATACTGCAGCAAAAGATGGACCACTCATTGTTCTTACTCTTCCTTTTAGATGGAGTTCTGCTTTAACCTGTCACTTTGCCCAGAATTTAAACAAAGTCCCCAACAGGACAGGTCCACTTTAACCAGAACCTGACATTCAAAAAGAGAAACGAAAGTTCCCAAAATCCATTCTCACTTCTCCGGGGCGCAGCAATGACACTCCACCGCAGTGAGAACCAATTACAGCCTCGGGGTCACTGCACCCGGATTCATGAAGAACTGGAAGTTCACCGTCTCAGGAAACGAGACTAAAGAGATCCGAACCGACAACGTTCTCCCACAGATCATACAATGTATATACTCCGACCAGAACCGCCCCCCCCGGGTCAGCAGGACAGAACCCCTTCCAGTAGACAGCACTTTGGGCTCAATTCACAAAGCTGACACCAGGTAAGGGCAACTTTTTTTTTTTTTTTTGACAGTTATTTTCAGTTGGGTGCCATGAGCGACCACCAACGAACGGGGGTCACGTCTACGCCGGCCACCAACGTAAGGGGCCACGTCTACGCCGGCCACCAATGTAAGAAGTCACGTCTATACTAGCCACCAATGTAAGGGCTCACGTCTACACTGGCCCTCAATGTAAGGGGTCACGTCTACACTGGCCACCAACGTAAGGGGCCACGTCTATACTGGCCACCAACGTAAGAAGTCACGTCTACACTAACCACCAATGTAAGGGCTCACGTCTACACTGGCCACCAACGTAAGGGGCCACGTCTATACTGGCCACCAACGTAAGAAGTCACGTCTACACTAACCACCAATGTAAGGGCTCACGTCTACACTGGCCACCAATGTAAGGGGCCACGTCTATACTGGCCACCAACGTAAGAAGTCACGTCTATACTGGCCACCAACGTAAGAAGTCACGTCTACACTAGCCACCAATGTAAGGGCTCACGTCTACACTGGCCACCAATGTAAGGGGTCACGTCTACACTGGCCACCAATGTAAGGGGTCACGTCTACACTGGCCACCAATGTAAGGGGTCACGTCTACACTGGCCACCAATGTAAGGGGTCACGTCTACACTGGCCACCAATGTAAGGGGTCACGTCTACACTGGCCACCAATGTAAGGGGTCACGTCTACACTGGCCACCAATGTAAGGGGTCACGTCTACACTGGCACCAAAACACAGGGTCAGTTTTACACTAATCAACAATGTAACATGTTATAAGTTCCATATACTGAAGTACATTTTATAGAGTAGAGTGAGTGGGGAGTGGAGGGGAGTGGTGGGGAGGGGAGTGGTGGGGAGTGGAGGGAAGTGGTGGTGAGTGGAGGATAGTGTGGTGAGTGGATAGTGGTGGTGAGTGGAGGATAGTGGTGGTGAGTGGAGGATAGTGGTGGGGAGTGGAGGATAGTGGTGGGGAGTGGAGGATAGTGGTGGGGAGTGGAGGATAGTGGTGGGGAGTGGTGGGGAGTGGAGGGGAGTGGAGGGGAGTGGTGAGGAGTGGAGGGGAGTAAAGGGGAGTGGAGGGGAGTGGAGGGAAGTGGAGGGGAGTGGAGGGGAGTGGTGGGGAGTGGAGGGGAGTGGAGGGGAGTGGTGGGGAGTGGAGGGGAGTGGAGGGGAGTGGAGGGAGTGGTGGGGAGTGAGGGAAGTGGTGGGGAGGGGAGTGGAGGGAAGTGGTGGGAGGGGAGTGGAGGGGAGTGGTGAGGAGTGGAGGGAGTGGTGGGGAGTGGAGGGGAGTGGTGGGGAGTGGTGGGGAGTGGTGGGGAGTGGAGGGGAGTGGTGGGGGAGTGGAGGGGAGTGGTGGGGAGTGGAGGGAATGGAGGGAAGTGGAGGGGAGTGGAGGGAAGTGGAGGGGAGTGGAGGGGAGTGGAGGGAAGTGGAGGGGAGTGGAGTGGTGGGGAGTGGAGGGGAGTGGAGGGCAGTGGAGGGGAGTGGTGGGGAGTGGAGGGGAGTGGAGGGGAGTGGTGGGGAGTGGAGGGGAGTGGTGGGGAGTGGTGGGGAGTGGAGGGGAGTGCAGGGGAGTGGTGGGGAGTGGAGGGGAGTGGAGGGGAGTGGAGGGGAGTGGAGGGGAGGGGAGTGGAGGGGAGTGGTGGGGAGTGGAGGGAAGTGGTGGGGAGTGGAGGGGAGTGGTGGGGAGTGGAGGGGAGGGGAGGGGAGTGTGGGGAGTGGAGGGGAGGGGAGTGGTGGGGAGTGGAGGGGAGGGGAGTGGTGGGGAGTGGAGGGGAGTGGTGGGGAGTGGAGGGGAGGGGAGTGGTGGGGAGTGGAGGGGAGTGGTGGGGAGTGGAGGGGAGTTGAGGGGAGTGAGGGGAGTGGAGGGGAGTGGTGGGAGTGTTTTAGGTACACCCCATTTTTAACACACACTACAACCCTCCAGACCACACTTCTGAGCTGCGAGCGGCAGGTACAGCCATCTTTATGGTTCTCCGAGACCTCAAGGGTTCCTCTGCAGTATAAAGGTCTAGAACGGCTGCTCTAGGCCATCAACGATGAGAAGCGAAGAGCGCAGGAAGAGCGCAGGAAGAGCGCAGGAAGAGCGACGAGCGTGGAAAAAAAAAAAAAAAAAACAACCTCCCTCTGCCGCCTTATCTACAGCTCTGATCACCTCCGCATGCGTCACGTTTCGTTTTCAGGACGCAAATTAAAGAAAAAAAAAAAACGAAATCTACAAAGTGGGAGGATACTCGATGTCTGCATAACAGAGACAACCAATCGTACGGCCGGACAGCACACAATGCCGGCTCAGCGCCAGTCCCACGTATCAGCCACTAGAAAATAATAAACGGCGCGATCGGCGAGCGCTCGGTACAATAAATGGGACACAAACGCCGTCCAATATCACCGATCTCAACATCAAAGTATTTTATAGGAGATAAAAAAAAAAAACGAGATGTGTCCCATTAAAGCAAAACACGTCCGCAGATCAGGACTTCAATCTGCCTTCACTTGCTGCATGCTTGATCCAAGTTACCAACTCAAAGTACCAAGGCCAGAGGATCGGCCATTTCCAAAGAGCGTGACCACAAAAAATTAAGGCGGCTCTCATCGACTAACATGGGAATTCACAGGTCATGCGACTCGGAGTGCGAATTACGACGGCTCTCATCGACTAACATGGGAATTCACATGTCATGCGACTCGGAGTGCGAATTACGGCGGCTCTCGTCGACTAACATAGGAATTCACAGGTCGTGCGACTCGGAGTGCGAATTACGGCGGCTCTCATCGACTAACATGGGAATTCACAGGTCATGCGACTCGAAGTGCGAATTACGGCGGCTCTCATCGACTAACATGGGAATTCACATGTCATGCGACTCGGAGTGCGAATTACGATGGCTCTCATCGACTAACATGGGAATTCACAGGTCGTGCGACTCGGAGTGCGAATTACGGCGGCTCTCGTCAACTAACATGGGAATTCACAGGTCATGCGACTCGAAGGGTCTCACAAGCCGGGTCCCAAGTCATGGCAGTGTGAACCGAGTCCTCTGCTGGGGGATATTTCTACGAAGTAATAATATTTAAATTTAAAAAAAAAAAGAAACATTGTATCATCTCACATTGGAAGACAAAAAAAAAGAAAGAAAACAAATGGTTTAAAAATAGAAACAATGTAACATCGCGGCTCACAACACAGGAAGGGACACGAGCAGCTTTGATGATGTAAACATCGCACATCCGCACATCGCACATCGCACATCAGCGCACGTCCAGCAAAGACGCCAAACACAGCAGAAAGGATTTCGGAAATTTTTTTTCGTTTTTTTTATTCATCAAAATTTGTATTTTATTGTTCTACATACTCCATACTATCAGACTTTGACTTTTGGGCCCTTCTGCACCGACCACTAATGTATGGGGGCCCTTCTCCTGAGACCATTAATGTATGGGGGCCCTTCTCCTGCAGACCATTAATGTATGGGGGCCCTTCTCCTGCAGACCATTAATGTATGGGGCCCTTCTCCTGCAGACCATTAATGTATGGGGGCCCTTCTCCTGCAGACCATTAAATGTATGGGGGGCCCTTCTCCTGCAGACCATTAATGTATGGGGGCCCTTCTCCTGCAGACCATTAATGTATGGGGGCCCTTCTCCTGCAGACCATTAATGTATGGGGGCCCTTCTCCTGCAGACCATTAGTGTATAGGGGCCCTTCTCCTGCAGACCGTTAATGTATGGGGGCCCTTCTCCTGCAGACCATTAATGTATGGGGGCCCTTCTCCTGCAGACCGTTAATGTATGGGGGCCCTCTCCTGCAGACCGTTAATGTATGGGGGCCCTTCTTCCTGCAGACCGTTAATGTATGGGGGCCCTTCTCCTGCAGACCATTAATGTATGGGGGCCCTTCTCCTGCAGACCATTAGTGTATGGGGGCCCTTCTCCTGCAGACCATTAATGTATAGGGCCCTTCTCCTGCAGACCATTAAATGTATGGGGGCCCTTCTCCTGCAGACCGTTAATGTATGGGGGCCCTTCTCCTGCAGACCGTTAATGTATGGGGGCCCTTCTCCTGCAGACCGTTAATGTATGGGGGCCCTTCTCCTGCAGACCATTAATGTATGGGGGCCCTTCTCCTGCAGACCATTAATGTATGGGGGCCCTTCTCCTGCAGACCGTTAATGTTAGGGGTTTTTTTTCCGCTCAGCGACCACTACTGTAAAGGGGCCCTTCTGCCCCCGGTCACCAATGTAAGGGGCCCTTCTGCCCCCGGTCACCAATATAAGGGGCCCTTCTGCCCCCGGTCACCAATGTAAGGGCCCTTCTGCCCCCGGTCACCAATGTAAGGGGGCCCTTCTGCCCCCGGTCACCAATGTAAGGGGCCCTTCTGCCCCCGGTCACCAATGTAAGGGGCCCTTCTGCCCCCGGTCACCAATGTAAGGGGCCCTTCTGCCCCCGGTCACCAATGTAAGGGGCCCTTCTGCCCCTGGTCACCAATGTAAGGGGCCCTTCTGCCCCTGGTCACCAATGTAAGGGGCCCTTCTACACTGACCACTAATATACGGGGGTCCTTCTCCTGCAGACCTCCACTGACACCTAATGTATAGGGTTTTTTTTTCTCCTGATGGCCAAAAAGTATGGAGGTCCTTCTCATGCAGACCACCAATGTAAGGGGGCCTTCTCCCCCCGGTCACCAATGGAAGGGGGCCCTTCCACAAAGACCACTAATGTACGGGGGGTCCTTCTCCTGCAGACCACAAGTGTAAAGGGGCTCTTCTCCTCCTGGTCACTAATGTATGGAAGGTCCTTCTCCTGCAGACCACCAATGCAAGGCTGCCCTTCTACACTGACCCTTAATGTATGGAGGTTCTTCTTCACCAATGTAAAGGGCCCTTCTGTCACTAACATATGGGGGTCCTTCTCATGCAGACCACCAATGTAAGTAGGGCCTTCTCCCACTGACCAACAATGTAAGGGGCCCTTCTCCACTGACCAACAATGTAAGTAGGGCCTTCTCCACTGACCACCAAAGCAAGGAGCCCTTCTCCACTGACCACCAATGTAAGGGGCCCTTCTCCACTGACCACCAATGTAAGAGGGGCCTTCTCCACTGACCACCAATGTAAGGGGCCCTTCTCCACTGACCACCAATGTAAGGGCCCTTCTCCCTGACCACACAATGTAAGGGGGGCCTTCTCCACTGACCACCAATGTAAGGGGCCCTTCTCCACTGACCACAATGTAAGGGGGGCCTTCTCCACTGACCACCAATGTAAGAGGGGCCTTCTCCACTGACCACCAATGTAAGAGGGGCCTTCTCCACTGACCACCAATGTAAGAGGGGCCTTCTCCACTGACCACCAATGTAAGGGGGGCCTTGTCCACTGACCACCAATGTAAGGGGCCCTTCTCCACTGACCACCAATGTAAGGGGCCCTTCTCCACTGACCACCAATGTAAGGGGGCCCTTCTCCACTGACCACCAATGTAAGGGGCCTTTCTCCACTGACCACCAATGTAAGGGGCCCTTCTCCACTGACCACCAATGTAAGGGGCCCTTCTCCACTGACCACCAATGTAAGGGGCCCTTCTCCACTGACCACCAATGTAAGGGGCCCTTCTCCACTGACCCCCAATGTAAGGGGCCCTTCTCCACTGACCCCCAATGTAAGGGGCCCTTCTCCACTGACCACAAACAATGTAGCACCACACATCACAACACATGAACGGAAAGATCATTCCTAACAATGTAGCATCGCCCGTCACAACATTTCCACCAACGTTACCAAAAAGTCTCTTCCAAATATTTTTTATTCACCAAAACTTTCGTTTCATTCATCGAAATCCTCTTCGCTGTCAGTTTCATTGGAAGATCCTCTTTCATTCACCAAATTCTTTGCCCCCCCCCCCCGCTCTGGTCATGAAGCCATTTCAGTGACCTGTCCCTTTAACTGTCGGCGACGGGACGCGGTTTGCATGAGGAGGACCCCCGGCACCCACTTCCTTCTCACACGCAGAGCGTTACAACCAAAGTGTGGAAAAGTTTTCTTGGCAGACAAGAAGAAGAGCGGCGCGGTTACCTGATCAGGACGCTGCAGAGCCGACCAATCGGTGGGCAGCGAGAGCCCGGTGGAGGACAAGGTGGACAGGATCATCCCTGGGCATTCATGAGCCGATGGTGGGGGGCCACTGGAGGCCGAGGGGGCCGGGAGATGTTTGTAAATCTGTCTTGTAAGCGAGGATGTAAAGTGCTGCAGGAAATGCGCCGTCACACAGTCACGGTGTAACACTTCCTCTCCTGTCTGTGCAATAAAGAGTGCGGGCAACGCAACCTTCCTCTGAACATCCCCGCACGGGGGGGGGGGGGGGGGGGCTCACCTGAAACATGCCACTTCCGAGGCCACAACTCCATGCTACAGGCCTGAACTCGAGCTGGACGATGTACACCCAGATATACAGGATGTACACACAGTATATATGAAGAGCTGGGCGTGCCATTGTGTCTTTAGTGGTTCCCACACTTTGTCTGACGGCACAGCCAGGAGGGTCCCACCACCATACCATGGGGTCCATCTGGGTCGTCATCTGCTGACTGGAGAAAAAAGAAAGGAGCAGCAACTCATCCTTCTACTCTGCTCTCTCCTACTGTCCACATGCTCCCTGTCAGACCATTCGTTTGCCACAAATAAGGGTGAAATGACTTTACATTGTAGGCCAGATGTTCTCAACCAGAGAATGCCGATGGGACCTGTACAGTGATGGATTGATCTTCTCCTGGTTCCACCACCATCACCTGGGCAGAGCCAGTGGTACTGGACCAGGGACCATGAACGTAAGGGGACAATTCTATACACGGGCCTCTAACGTAGAGGGGGCTTCTTCCCCTGGGCCGCCAACGTAGAGGGGGCTTCTTCCCACGGGCCACCAACTTAGAGGGGGCTTCTTCTCACGGGCCACCAACATAGAGGGGGTTTCTTCCCACTGGCCACCAACAAAGAGGGGGTTTCTTCCCACTGGCCACCAACATAGAGAGGGTTTCTTCCCACTGGCCACCAACAAAGAGGGGGTTTCTTCCCACTGGCCACCAACATAGAGGGGGTTTCATCCCACTGGCCACCAACAAAGAGGGGGTTTCTTTCCACTGGCCACCAACATAGAGGGGGTTTCATCCCACTGGCCACCAACAAAGAGGGGGTTTCTTCCCACGGGCCGTCAACGTAGAGAGGGCTTCTTCCCACGGACCACCAACTTAGAGGGGGCTTCCCACGGACCAACATAGAGGGGGCTTCTTCTCACGGGCCACCAACATAGAGGGGGTTTCTTCCCACTGGCCACCAACATAGAGGGGGTTTCTTCCCACTGGCCACCAACATAGAGGGGGTTTCTTCCCACTGGCCACCAACATAGAGGGGGTTTCTTCCCACTGGCCACCAACATAGGGGGGGTTTCTTCCCACTGGCCACCAACATAGAGGGGGTTTCTTCCCACTGGCCACCAACATAGAGGGGGTTTCTTCCCACTGGCCACCAACATAGAGGGGGTTTCTTCCCACGGGCCATCAACGTAGAGAGGGCTTCTTCCCACGGACCACCAATGTAGATGGGGCTTCTTCCCACGGGCCACCAATGTAGAGGGGGCTTCTTCCCACGGGCCTCCAACGTAGAGGGGACTTCTTCTCACGGGCTCTTCTACATTGACTACCAATGGAAGGGGATTATTCTCCATGAACCGCTGAAAGTGGGTCCTTTTCCCACAGACTACCAATCTAAGGGGCCCCTTCTGCCACTGACCATGCAAGGGGGTCTTGTGAAAATCACAACATATGGGGACCTTCTCCCAAACACCCCCAATGTAAAGGGGTACATTGTAACTTTGTAGAAGGAGGAGGAGGCATTTCCTCAATCTCCCCTCCCCCACTGATCAGACTGAACATTGAGTAAATGCCGCCGCCTCCTTCTACAAAGTTACAATGTACAGTGTGATCACTGGGGGAGGGGAGACTGAGGAAATACTGCTGCTTCTTCCTTCTAAAAAGTTACAGTCTCCCCTCCCCCAGTGATCGGACTGTTCATTGTAACTTTGTAGAAGGAGGAGGAGGCATTTCCTCAGTCTTCCCTCCCCCAGTGATCAGACTGTACATTGTAACTTTGTAGAAGCAGGAGGGGGCATTTCCTCAGTCTCCCCTCCCCCAGTGATTAGACTGTACATTGTAACTTTGTAGAAGGGGGAGGTGGCATTTTCTCAGCCTCCCCTCCCCCAGTGATGTAGCAAGTCATGAGAGGCGGCAGCAGGGGGCTGATCTGCGTCAGACATTTGTGAACACAGCCCAGAACTGCACAGGTGAGGTGTTCCTCATTACCCAGCATGCTTGTACTTCACACGGACACAATGACCCAACAGAATGGAGGCGATGATGAATGTAAGACGTCCCGGCGCTTTCCACGCCATCGCCGCGTCTTTACAGAACGCTTCTTTTTCCTGATTTCGATACAAGATGTTGTTTTTGCCGACATCAGCCCGGCCACAAAGCCGACACCAACCCCGAGCAGAGCGGCAGAGTGACGAACAGCAAGCGATAAGAATCTGATGACTGGGGGGAAGAGGTGGAGGATGTGGTCGCTCTCTCGCTCGCTCTCCTCGCTGTTTTATATGGAGTCATATTCGAAGAGAACCGGTCACCATGACAGGCGCACACACAGCGCAACCTGCAGATCGGAACAGCGAGCAGATCCATATACATGGGCAGCGCCAGTCCCCACCCCCCACCTGTGTTCCAGGACTACCTAGCACATCCGTCCCCCTCCTGGACATTTGATCCTGGACAAGGATTCGGTCATTTTCGGATGCAGAGCCGTCAGCCGGGGAAGTAGCTAACCAAGCCTGACCTGCTCTTGATTAGCTGCATTGGAGGGCGGAGTCTGATAGATATCTGGTGTCCCCATAAAGAGGACCTGTCACCTGCTCCAAGCCATCACAAGGGGGTTTGCTCACCCCCTTGCGATGGCAATAAAGTTAAAAGACAAAAAAAAAAAAAAGACCAAAAAGCCCCCCCCCCCCCACACACACACACACATACATACAAATGCAATAACACACGCGCAGAGCGCAGGGGGCAGGCGTGTGCGGCGCGCAGAGCGCAGGGGGCAGGCGTGTGCGGCGCGCAGAGCGCAGGGGGCAGGCGTGTGCGGCGCGCAGAGCGCAGGGGGCAGGCGTGTGCGGCGCGCAGAGCGCAGGGGGCAGGCGTGTGCGGCGTGCAGAGCGCAGGGGGCAGGCGTGTGCGGCGCGCAGAGCGCAGGGGCAGGCAAGTGCGGCGCACAGAGCGCAGGGGGCAGGCAAGTGCGGCGCACAGAGCGCAGGGGGCAGGCAAGTGCGGCGCACAGAGCGCAGGGGGCAGGCAAGTGCGGCGCACAGAGCGCAGGGGGCAGGCGTGTACGGCGCACAGAGCGCAGGCGTGTGCGGCGCACAGAGCGCAGGGGGCAGGCGTGTGCGGCGCACAGAGCGCAGGGGGCAGGCGTGTGCGGCGCGCAGAGCGCAGGGGGCAGGCGTGTGCGGCGCGCAGAGCGCAGGGGGCAGGCGTGTGCGGCGCGCAGAGCGCAGGGGGCAGGCGTGTGCGGCGCGCAGAGCGCAGGGGGCAGGCGTGTGCGGCGCGCAGAGCGCAGGGGGCAGGCGTGTGCGGCGCGCAGAGCGCAGGGGGCAGGCGTGTGCGGCGCGCAGAGCGCAGGGGGCAGGCGTGTGCGGTGCGCAGAGCGCAGGGGGCAGGCGTGTGCGGTGCGCAGAGCGCAGGGGGCAGGCGTGTGTGGTGCTCAGAGCGCAGACAATAACAGATCTCGGTCTACTCGTATCACACACTGTGGCCATATGTCCACTCTCATGCAGCAGCATCTCACCCCATCCCCCACCTGCAGCCACAGCATACAATGGCTTCACCTTTCTCCCGGTTTATTTGCATATGTGGGCAGAAATCTCCAACAAACAGAGGAAGGTGGAAAGGCCGGCCTAACATTATAGCTGTAGAGAGTTAAGTGGGCTCCGCCCCCCGCGTCAGTGGTCTCAGGGCGACCAGGAGAGGTGTAACTACAGGAAACGAAGGCCAAGCCAGCAGTCCCCATCCTCAGGTCGCTGTCGCTGGATAAAAGACAACATCTCTGCCTCTCTGCAACAAATAAATGTGGTCTGGATGGGAGCGGTGAGGGGCCGGTGACACCTTCCATTGTCAGAGATCCGGCAGCACCAGAACCAGAAAGAGAGAACTCATCTGACTTCCCGGGACAGATCCTGCATGGAGCTGGTTAAATGTTTCCATTGTTAATGTTCCGTCTTCCTTTGTGAACTATTAATACAATCCCCACTCTTCACTGTTTATCTTCACGCCGGAGGAGAGCAGCCACTTCACACCGCTCAGCCAGAACAAAGCCACACCACAGAGCCCAAAATAATTCCGAAAAAACGCCATCGGAATTTTACTTTCCACTGACAAAATTTACAGTAAACAGAGGAGACGATTCACAAGGGCAAATCACTGCGATCTGTGATGGGCCAGATCCTGAACCAGAAATTTTACTGGGCCCAGGGCTCCATGTCCTGACCACCATAGACTATGTACCATAGGTTCTACTGGGCCCATAATCCAATGTCCTGACCACCCCAGATTATGTACACCAGGAGGTTCTACTGGGCCCATGGCCTGATGTTCCTCCTGTTTCAGAGGTTCTACTGGGCCCATGGTCCAATGCCCTGACCACCCCAGAAGATGTACATGAAGTTCTACTAGGCCCATGGTCCAATGCCTTGACCATCCCAGATTATGTAACAGAGGTTCTACTAGGCCCATGGTCCAATGTCCTGACCACCCCAGATGATGTACATGAGGTTCTACTAGGCCCATAATCCAAAGTCCTGACCACCCCAGATGATGTACCAGAGGTTCTATTGGGCCCATGGTCCAATGCCTCGACCATCGCAGATGATGTACATGAGGTTCTACTAGGCCCATAATTCAAAGTCCTGACCACCCCAGATGATGTACATGAGGTTCTATTGGGCCCATGGTCCAATTCCTCGACCATCGCAGATTATGTAACAGAGGTTCTACTGGGCCCATGGTCCGATAATCTTCCTGTTCCAGAGGTTCTACTGGGCCCATGGTCCAATGCCCTGACCACCCCAGAAGATGTACCAGAGGTTCTACTAGGCCCATAATCCAAAGTCCTGACCACCCCAGATGATGTAGCAGAGTTTCTACTGGGCCCATAATCCAATGTCCTGACAACCCCAGATGATGTACCAGAGGTTCTACTAGGCCCATGGTCCAATAGCTTGACCACCCAAGATTATGTACCAGAGGTTCTACTTGGCCCATGGTCCGATGTTCCGAAGTTCCACTGGCCCATGGTAAAAATGTCCTAACCACACCATATGATGTACTATAGGTTCTACTAGGCCCATGATCCAATGCCTTGACCTTCCCAGACTATGTACCAAAGGTTCTACTGGGCTCATGGTCCGATGTTCTTCCTGTTCCAGAGGTTTTACTGGGCCCATGGTTCAATATCCTGACCACCTCAGATTATGTAGCAGAGGTTCTACTGGGCCCATGGTCCAATGTTGTGACTGCCCCAGAGGTTCTACTGGGCCTATGGTCCAATGCCCTGAACACCCCAGATTATATACCAGAGGTTTTACTGGGCTCATAGTCCTATGTCCTAACCAGCCCAGATGATGTAACAGACGTTTTACTGTACCAGAAGTTCCGCTGGGCCCATGGTGAAAATGTCCAAACCACACCATATGATGTACCATAGGTTCTACTGGGCCCATTATCCAATGCCTTGACTACCTCAGACTATGCGCTAGAGGTTCTACTGGGCCTATGGTTTAATGTCCTGACTGCCCCAGAGGTTCTACTAGGCTCATAGTCCTATGTCCTAACCAGGGGCGGACTGACAACTCATGGGGCCCCCGGGCAATAGGGGATCATGGGGCCCCTGTGTCCTTGCCCAAACTCAAAAAAGCCTTTGAAAAAGGTACCAGGGGTATCTCATGGGGCCCCCTACTGACCCCAGGCCCTCAGGCAGTGCCGAGTTTCCAAATGGTCAGTCCGCCCCTGGTCCTAACCAGCCCAGATGATGTAACAGAAGTTTTACTGGGTCCATGGTCCAATGTCCTAACCGCACCAGATGATGTACCAGAGGTTCTACTGGACCCAAAGTCCAATGCCCTGACCACACCAGATGATGTACCAGAAGTTCCACTGGGCCCATGGTCAAAATGTCCAAACCACACCATATGATGTACCATAGGTTCTACTAGGTCCATGATCCAATGCCTTGACCATCCCAGACTATGCACCAGAGGTTCTCCTGGGCCCATGGTCTGATGTTCTTCCTGTTCCAGAGGTTTTACTGGGCCCATGGTTCAATGTCCTGACCACCTCAGATTATGTACCAGAGGTTCTACTGGGCCCATGGTCCAATGTCCTGACTGCCCCAGAGGTTCTACTGGGCCCATGGTCCAATGTCCTGACTGCCCCAGAGGTTCTACTGGGCCCATGGTCCAATGCCCTGACCACCTCAGATTATGTACTAGAGGTCCTACTGGGCCCATGGTCCAATGTCCTGACTGACCCAGAGGTTCTACTGGGCTCATAGTCCTATGTCCTAACCAGCCCAGATGATCTAAAAGACGTTCCACTGGGCCCATGGTCAAAATGTCCTAACCACACCATATGATGCACCAGAGGTTCTACTGGGCCCATGATCCAATTTCTTCCTGTTCCAGAGGTTCTACTGGGCCCATGGTCCAATGTTCTTCCTTTTCCAGAGGTTCTACTGGGCCCATGGTTCAATGTCCTGACCACCTCAGATGATGTACCAGAGGTTATAGTGATCACATGATACTATTTGTATTTTTGATAATCCTCCAATACTGCACCAATATATGACAGCTATTCATTCTACAATTATCAAAAGGATAACGATTATCAATTTTTTTTACCAATAATATAATTTTTAACAATTAAATTTTTTTTTTAAATCAATTATCAATATTATTAATAATATCAGTGTGTCAATGTATTCACAATATTATGATTATCATTTTTGCATGATTATTTACAATTTTATAAATTTATCAATTATTACAAATAGTATCAATGTATCAGCAATATTGTGATCGTCTATTTTCCATCGTACTCATCATTCTAAACATTAATATTTGATAATTATTTTTTTTTAATATTTTAAATATTTTTTTTCTGCCCCGAATGGCATTTTGTTTTTGTTCTCAGCTTCCTCAATCCTGTGTGACAATGAGGTACAGAAGAGAATTTTTTGTTCTCTTCTAAAAATTTTTTGTTTCGCGTTTTATCCTTGATGAAAGGGACGGCGTTCCGGCCCCTGAAACGCGTTGGCGTCTGTCACTGGAATAAACTATTACGACGTGGCACTTCCACTTTAGATTCACCCATGAGATTGATACTGGGAGGAATGTGATGTTTTTTTCCCCCCAGACATGGGGATGAACGTACAAAGCGGGTTCACTATAGAGCCGGAAGAGCAGAGAACATGTTGGGCCTTGTACGCCGCGCAACACGGGATAAACCGGATTTGGGCGTGTAACGCTGAGCTATCGAAATGAATCATCGTACGAAACGTTAAAAGGGGATTTCTACTTTACGGAAATACATAATCCCGGCCACCTTTGCCCTGCAAGCCGAGTGAGCCCGGAAAAAAAGGCAGAACAGGGACTTGGTGTGACCATAATGAGGTTTCATAAACCCCAAACTGGGCGTGGAGAAGCGAGATTTAATTCCTAAAAAAAAAAAAAAAAATCACATTACGACAGAATTACCATTACAACAAGCTCAGCTATAGAAGGCAGAACAGGTCTGCCCAGCCTGTTAATGAGCAGGTCGTAAATGGCTAATTAGAGGTAATAAACTCATTAGCAGGATCTCTCTTAATCCGAGCCGAATACATATCTGATGGAAGATTGTCATCACCTAAGACCTCTAAAAGAGCTCTCAAGAGGCTGGATCATGGTTGTAGTTGGCTGTTGCAAAATCTGGCTCTACTTGACCTGAAGCTGCCCGTTTGATACAGCCCAGCTCTCAAAATCTACAATTAATTCATAAATCCTGATACGATGGGGTTACATTAATAACCAGGGCAGCCATCAGAAATTTTGTGGCCCCTTACACAGCTGAAGACGTGGCCCTCCCCAGGCCTGACCAACTAACAATCTTCAAGGCCCACCCGCCTAATCTGCCCTCCGGCCGGCCCGCCTAATCTGCCCTCCGGCCGCCCCGCCTAATCTGCCCTCCGGCCGCCCCGCCTAATCTGCCCTCCGGCAAAATCCGGCCCAATCCAGCAAAGAGAAACCCCTATATATTCAAAGAGACAGCCCAATCCAGCAAAGAGGCATTCCCATTTATTCAACAAAAACAGCCCAATCCAGCAAATAGACATCCATATATATTCAAAGAGACAGACTAATGCAGCAGACACCACTATATATTCAAAGAGACAGCCCAATCCAGCAAAGAGACACCCCTATATATTCAAAGAGACAGCCCAATCCAGCAAAGAGACACCCCTATATATTTAAAGAGACACCCCTATATATTCAAAGAGACAGCCCAATCCAGCAAAGAGAGGCACCACTATATATTCAAAGAGACAGCCCAATCCAGCAAAGAGACACCACTATATATTCAAAGAGACAGCCCAATCCAGCAAATAGACACCACTATATATTCAAAGAGACAGCCCAATCCAGCAAAGACACACCCCTATATAAAGAGACAGCCAAATCCAGCAAAGAGACACCCCTATATATTCAAAGAGACAGCCCAATCCAGCAAAGAGACACCACTATATATTCAAAGAGACAGCCCAATCCAGCAAAGAGGCATCCCCATATATTCAACAAAAACAGCCCAATCCAGCAAATAGACATCCATATATATTCAAAGTGACAGCCTAATGCAGCAAAGAGACACCACTATATATTCAAAGAGACAGCCCAATCCAGCAAAGAAACACCACTATATATTCAAAGAGACAGCCCAATCCAGCAAAGAGGCATCCCTATATATTCAACAAAAACAGCCCAATCCAGCAAATAGACATCCATATATATTCAAAGAGACAACCTAATCCAGCAAAGAGACACCACTATATATTCAAAGAGACATCCAAATCCAGCAAAGAGACACCACTATATATTCAAAGAGACAGCCCAATCCAGCAAAGAGACATCCCCATATATTCAACAAAAACAGCCCAATCCAGCAAATAGACATCCATATATATTCAAAGAGACAGCCTAATGCAGCAAAGAGACACCACTATATATTTAAAGAGACAGCCCAATCCAAATAGACACCCCTATATATTTAAAGAGACAGCCCAATCCAAATAGACACCCCTATATATTCAAAGAGACAGCCCAATCCAGCAAAGAGACATCCCCATATATTCAACAAAAACAGCCCAATCCAGCAAATACACATCCATATATATTTAAAGAGACAGCCCAATCCAGCAAAGAGACACCCCTATATATTTAAAGAGACAGCCCAATCCAAATAGACACCCCTATATATTTAAAGAGACAGCCCAATCCAAATAGACACCCCTATATATTTAAAGAGACAGCCCAATCCAGCAAAGAGACATCACTATATATTCAAAGAGACAGCCCAATCCAGCAAAGAAACACCCCTATAAATTTAAAGAGACAGCCCAATCCAGCAAAGAGACACCACTATATATTCAAAGAGACAGCCCAATCCAGCAAAGAGACACCACTATATATTCAAAGAGACAGCCCAATCCAGCAAAGAGACATCCCCATATATTCAACAAAAACAGCCCAATCCAGCAAAGAGACACCCATATATATTCAAAGAGACATGCGAATGCAAAATAAAAAAAATGGATCAGAATCAATTCAGATCCTTCGTTATCTCGTTATATTTCAGATGCTTCAAACTTTAACAAAAGACCCAAAACAATCGCATCGTGTCATCCGAATGAAACAAATTATTTTGTGGTTTGTTAAAATTCATTTTGAAATCATTGAAATTCATTATTATTGTGAATCGGAGATCTGGAAACATCTGAATTTCTGAATCATAAAAATGATGTTGAAAACTAACCGCACATGTCTACCCCACACCCATCAGTCTTTTGAATGGGTGGAGGTTGGCTCCACAACACCCTATAGGTGGCCCCCAGAGGCTGAAAACTGCAGCAGACAGCTCTCAATTTTCTATTGCAACCAAAGGTTTTTTGCCTCAGAGATAGGTGCAAGAACTCCCTCCCCCTCCTCCTGAGTCACCCCTTGTCTCCGCCCCCTGACCACTTCCAAGCACCATTCCTTGGTTCCACCCCCTACCCACCTCCGAGCACCGTCCCTTGGTTCCACCCCCTGCCCACCTCCTAGAACCGTCCCTTGGTTCCACCCCCTACCCACCTCCAAGCACCGTCCCTTGGTTCCACCCCCTACCCATCTCTGAGCACCGTCCCTTGGTTCCACCCCATTCCCACCTCCGAGCACCGTCCCTTGGTTCCACCCCCTACCCATCTCCGAGCACCGTCCCTTGGTTCCACCCCATACCCATCTCCAGGCACCGTCCCTTGGTTCCAACCCCATACCCACCTCCAGGCACCGTTCCTTGGTTCCACCCCATACCCACCTCCAGGCACCGTCCCTTGGTTCCACCCCATACCCATCTCCGAGCACCGTCCCTTGGTTCCACCCCATACCCACCTCCGAGCACCGTCCCTTGGTTCCACCCCATACCCACCTCCGAGTACCGTCCCTTGGTTCCACCCCATACCCATCTCCGAGCACCGTCCCTTGGTTCCACCCCCTACCCACCTCCGAGCACCGTCCCTTGGTTCCACCCCATTCCCACCTCCGAGCACCGTCCCTTGGTTCCACCCCATACCCACCTCCGAGTACCGTCCCTTGGTTCCACCCCATACCCATCTCCGAGCACCGTCCCTTGGTTCCACCCCCTACCCACCTCCGAGCACCGTCCCTTGGTTCCACCCCCTACCCACCTCCGAGCACCGTCCCTTGGTTCCACCCCATACCCACCTCCGAGCACCATCCCTTGGTTCTACCCCATTCCCACCTCCGAGCACCGTCCCTTGGTTCTACCCCTACCCACCACTGAGCACCGTCCCTTGGTTCCACCCCCTGCCCACCACCAAGCACTGGCCTTTGGTTCCACCCCCTGCCCACTTAACCGTACCGTCCCTTTTGGATTTGGGTGATTTTTACCAAGGAAATGGAGCAGAATACAATTTCGGCCAAAATTTATGAAGAAAGATTATTCATTTGCAAAATTTTATAACAGAAAGAAAAACTATTTTTTTTTTCACAATTTTGGGTATTTTTTCATTTGTACACCAAAAAAAAAAAATTACACACACACACACAATGTAATTTGGGTACATTGTTGCATGACCGCACAATTGCCAGTTAAAGTAGCGCAGTGACGAATAGAAAAAAAAAGGCCGGGTCATGAAGGGGGATAAAACCTTCCGGAGGGCGAGTGGTTAAGAAAACATGGAGGCGGCACAAAGTGGCTTTGACTTCACCTGCCGCATGCTTGCTCAGTGTCAACGACTTCAGAGCGTTTTCAAAAGGCGTCTCAGCCAATGGCAGCCTCCCGGGGCTGCGTTGTGTGAATATCGCAGCTCTTGGCGTTGTAACGCGCTCCCGGAGGAAGCTGGCGTTGGAGGAGAAGAAAACGTTTTACCACCGTCTCCTCCGCCATCCCTTCAGCAAACACGAAGGGGAACGGACGATGCGGGGTCGCATTGGATTTGGATACATCTGACGTAGCCTCCCGCTCGGCCGGGTTCTGAAAACCAGTTTTTCCAGCTGCTGCAGCGGAGCGGTTGGTGTTGCCACGTTCACACGATCTGCGCAGACTCTCCCTGCAGAATGGAGAACGTCATATCTGGTTCTGGGAGAAGGTCGCTGCAGCAGGATCTAATCTTTCTTTGATGCACAAAACATATCTGGCTGTTCAGTTTGTACATTTCTAATGTTCCAATGTATGGATGTCGTCGATATATCTCCTTGTTCTGTCCCTCTAATGTGCATTGTTTTCTGTCCTGCACCGAGGTTACTATAGTTATGTAGTATGCCGACATCTAGTGGTGATTTGGAGCCACTGCATCTGGTAGATTTGGGTACCTCCCCCTCTCTCCCCCCATCCTGTTTAGAGCTAGTTAGTTCAGTCCTCCCCGTTTCTTCCAGGTTCCCTTAGTCATTGTTCTTTGCATAGATGGGGCTCCGGAAAAATCGTCTTACAATTCAAAAGACTGGAAAAAGCATCCTCTTGTACTGCAACTGTCTGAACGTAGCTCTGAAAGATTTAACGTTTTGTCCTCCTTAACCACTTGCTGAACGCCCGCAGGGCTGCTGTTGGGAGCCACAGGGCCCCTTACAGCCAACCTGACAGGGCCCCCCAAACCAGAGAGCCCCTTACAGCAAACCTGATAGGGCCACCTAAACCACAGGGCCCCTTACAACCAACCTGACAGGGTCCCATACAGCCAACCTTACATAGCTCCCCAAACCACAGGGCCCCATACAGCTAACCTGACAGGGCCCCATATAGCTAACCTAACAGGGCCCCACAAACCACAGGGCCCCATAAAGCTAACCTAACAGAACCCCCCAAAACACAGGGCCCCTTACTGCCAACCTGATGGGTCCCCCAAACCACAGGGCCCCTTACAGCCAACCGGACAGCGCCCCCCAAACCACAGGGCCCCATACAGCTAACCTAATGGGGCCCCCCAAACCACAGAGCCCCATACAGCTAACCTAACAGGGCCCCCAAACCACAGGGCCCCTTACAGCAAACCTGACAGGGCCCCCCAAACCACAGGGCCCCTTACAGCCAACCCGATAGGCCCCCCAAACCACAGAGCCCCATACAGCTAACCTAACAGGGCTCCCAAACCACAGGGCCCCTTACAGCCAACCTGACAGGGCCCCCCAAACCACAGGGCCCCTTACAGCCAACCCGATAGGCCCCCCAAACCACAGGGCCCCTTACAACCAACCTGACAGGGTCCCATACAGCCAACCTTACATAGCTCCCCAAACCACAGGGCCCCATACAGCTAACCTGATGGGTCCCCCAAACCACAGGGCCCCATACAGCCAACCTGACAGGGCCCCCCAAACCACAGGGCCCCATACAGCAAACCTGACAGGGCCCCTTACAGCCAACCTGATGGGTCCCCCAAACCACAGGGCCCCTTACAGCCAACCTGACAGTGCCCCCCAAACCACAAGGCCCCATACAGCTAAGCTAACAGGGCCCCCCAAACCACAGGGCCTCATACAGCTAACCTAACAGGGCCCGCCAAACCACAGGGTCCCATACAGCTAACCTAACAGGGCCCCCCAAACCACAGAGCCCCATACAGCTAACCTAACAGGGCCCCCAAACCACAGGGCCCCTTACAGCCAACCTAACAGGGCCCCTTTACAACCAACCTGACAGGACTCCCCCAAACCACAGGGCCCCTTATAGCAAACCTGAGAGGGCCCCCCAAACCACAGGGCCCCATACAGCTAACCTAACAGGGCCGCCTTCCCAACAAAAAAAAAAAAAAAATGAACACAGTGAGCGATCAGTACTGATTACTCGTTGTGTTCATTTGGGAACAGAAGAGGCTGGTAAATTACTACAACCGATCCCCTGTCTGGCTCTCTCTGCAGCAGCTGAAAGCCAGTGGAGGGGGGAGAGGAGAAGAAGCCGGCTTTCAGCTGCTGCAGAGAGAGCCAGACAGGGGATCGGTTGCAGTATGACAACCCCCACCGTGCCGCTCACCCTTCCAGCCCACATCGGGTTCACCCAGCTGACTGGGGCCCCCTGCTGGCCTGGGCCCTATACAGGACAACTGGTGGTACCCCCTTTATCCACAGCCCTGACCGCCCGCCTGCAGTACCGGCAGCTGTAGGCAAAAGGGACACACTGGTACGTCACCACCAACTTCCAGCATTCATGCCCCCCCCCACCCAGCACCCGCTGTGTCCAATGATTCACGCTGGGGCCTGCTGATCGGCTCTGTCCAATCACAGCCCAGAGCTCCTGTGTTGGTGAACAACACAGAACTCTGTACAGAGGAAAAGATCTGGCAACTTCTCATCCCTGCAAAGCAGTATTATCACTGTATTCGTGTCACTGGTGAAGTCAGTGTCCGTTAGTTAGTCCTTCCTCCCTCAAGAGTCAGTTAGTGTCAGATTGCCTGCCGCAATATCGCAGTCCCGGTATAAGTCGCTGATTACTGCCATTAGTAGTATTAAAAAAAAAAAACAGTTTGTAGGCGCTATAACCATCACGCAAACCAATCACAGTACACTTTGGCCCCTTTCACACGGACATTGTAATTGGGTCCCCTTGTCCATTTTTCAGGCAGACCCGATTGGAACCTCGACTCTCTATGGAGCGGCTGGTGCAAATGGACATGTGTGTGTACACCCCCCTACATCCAATCCAATCCGCCAAAAAGACGAATGGAGAGAGGATAGGATGGCAGTTGGGTGTCGCACAGATGGGACGTTTACATCCGACCGCCCATAGAGGAGAGCGCGGCTGTGCCCGCGTCTTACGCAGAGCGGATCTGTCATCCATCTGATCCCTCCTGCTGAGCAAGCAGATCGCGGCTGCAGTCCACCCCGTACGAAAGGGGCCTTACTAGGATTTTTACATTTGTTTTAACCACTTCCCATCCAGCCGTTGTATATGAACGGCCAGACGGTGGCAGTCCAGGGACGGGTTGCCGTACATAAACGGCGCCCGCCATTTTGGACTGAGAACGCGCGGCTCCGCGATCTTGTGCCCGCTGTGTCATCACGGAGACAACCAAGGCGGAGTTCCTCTTTAAAAGTCGGATTCTCTTTTTGTACGAATACTCCCCAAGGCTGAACTCCTCCTGCAGCGCCCCGTCCTCAATGGAATTCCGCAGCGCCGAGCCACTAAACTGCTGCCAGCGAGGGGCTTGTGGGAGCCGCGGGCGGACAGAGGGCGATTGGCCTGAACAAAAAAAAAAAATGGCGGTTTAACCCTGTCACTGCCAGGGGAGACAACCTATGCAGAGCTGCAATAGCCAGACAGGGTTCAGGTTTTTCTTTTTTTTTTTCCCTTTCCTTTTTTTCCCTTTTTTTTCAACCTGTTAAACAAAAAAAAAAAAAAAAAAAAAAAAGAAAGAAGCTAAATCTTTAAAGAAATACCTTGGCGTGAAATGCGGCGGATCTGTCATCAGATTTTATATTTCATGTTATGCCCATACATGTCGAGCAATGTAGCACTTCCAGGTATTTATTACGTATTTATTATTGTTCAGGCATCATCCTGGGTCATCCTGGACTGAGATACCAACTCAGGGATGTAAATCCGGGTGTTCACGAATGCCTGACACTAATCAGCCCCCTGCTGTACGCAGTCACCCAAAGTTACAATGTACAGTCTGATCACTGGGGGAGGGGAGACTAAGGAAATGCTTCCTCCTCCTTCTACAAAGTTACAATGTACAGTCTGATTACTGATGGAGGGGAGACTGAGGAAATGCCTCTCCTACAAAGTTACAATGTACAGTCTGATCGCTGGGGGAGGGGAGACTAAGAAAATGCTTCCCACTGCCTGCAACAGACTTATGACATCATATCAGCCTAGGCAAAGCCACTGACTGGAGCCTCTATGTTAGCCTATGATGCCAGGGGTATTCAAAGATGCAGAGGACTCTCGGGGGGTCTGGGGCACTGTGGATGCGGAGGACTCTCAGGGGGGTCTGGGGCACTGTGGATGGGGAGGACTCTCAGGGGGGTCTGGGGCATCGTGAATGCGGAGGACCCTCAGGGGGGTCTAGGGCACCGTGGATGCGGAGGACTCTCGGGGGGTCTGGGGCACTGTAGATGCGGAGGACTCTCGGGGGCACTGTGGATGCGGAGGACTCTCGGGGGGGTCTGGGGCACTGTGGATGCGGAGGACTCTCGGGGGGTCTGGGGCACTGTAGATGCGGAGGACTCTCTGGGGGGGGTCTGGGGCACTGTGGATGCGGAGGACTCTTGGGGGGGGGGGGGGTCTGGGGCACTGTAGATGCGGAGGACTCTCTGGGGGGGGGGGGGGTTGGTGGGGGTCGGGGGCACTGTGGATGCGGAGGACTCTCAGGGGGGGTCTGGGGCACTGTGGATGCGGAGGACTCTCGGGGGGGGTTGGTGGCACTGTGGATGCAGAGGACTCTCGGGGGGTCTGGGGCACTGTGGATGCGGAGGTCTCTCAGGGGGTCTGGGGCACTGTAGGAGGTTGTGAGGCACTGTGGGTGCTGAGGGTTCTCAATGACTCTAGGGACACTATTGGCTCTGTGGGCTCCCATTGGAGGTTCAGGAGCACTGTGGGAGGTTGAGGGGCACTGAAGACCACTATGAGAGCTTCAGGAGCACTGTGGGTGCTGAAAGCTCCCAGGGGATGTAGGGCACTGTAGGAGGTTTAGGGGCACTGAGGGCCCTCAGGGGGTCTGGGACACAGAGCTCGAGGAGCAATATAGACACTGGAGCTCTCAGGGAAGGGGGTCTTGGGGAACTGTGAGGGGCAATATAGATGCCGAAGCTCTGGGGGGGGGGGGGGGGTCTTGGGTAACTGTAAGAGGTGAGGTTGAGGGGCAATATAGACGCAGAAGCACTCGGGGGGGGGGGGGAGGGAGCAGTTTGGGTGCAATGTGAGTGGTTGAGGGGCAATATAGATGTTGGAGCTCTCAAGGAGGGGGGTGTCTTGGGGCACTGTAAGAGGTCGAGGGGCAATATAGATGCTGGAGCTCTCAGGGATGGGGGGGGGGGGGGGGTTGGAGGTCTGGGGGCCCTGTGATAGGTTAGGGTATTGGCATCTGGTTGGAGGGCCAGAAGGAAGAAGGTCACTAGGTGAAGATGGTCACCTAATGGGCAACTCTCCAGGACAAGGTCATCGTGGAGGACCAGGAGGTCATCGTGGAGGACCAGGAGGTCATCGTGGGGGACGAAGAAGAAAAGCTGGGTATACACAAATTGGGGCCCTTTGGCAGAGCCAGCACGGGGCCCTCTACATGCAGACAATGGGGCAATACACAATGATTGCTCCCTCCAGCCCCCCCCCATCCGGCATCCCTCCGCTCCCCCTTAATTCACATTTCGGATTCCAGAATCGTCATCCGGGAGACGAATGCGAACAAAACCTCCGGAACGCACGCCGCGCGCACAGAGGGTGAGGGGGAGAGCGCCTGTCCCTGCCACCTACCCGATGTACAACCAGCAGCCGCTCCCAGAACTCTCCTGATTGGCCATCGATCAGAAAAGCGATTCAATCTGTTACTTCGTGTTCACTTCCATCTTCTTCTGGATGTTCTCTTTGGGATTTTGTTCCCTGACTCCCCCTCCCCCACCATCATTCTAATAAATTCCTTCGATTTAGTTGCATTTGCTCATCAAGCGTAAAAAAAACATTGATCCTGCCAGCTGACAACCTCCTGTGCTGTATTACCATCAGTTACATTGTTTCCAGCTATCTCTGAAGACTACAGAACACCTCCCCCTATGTTACAAAAAAAAACAAAAAAAAAACAGAAGAGGACAAAGGGAGGAGTTTATAGTCCAACATAGATACAATGCAGCGAGTGAGCGTGGTCACCCAGGACAGGAAGTGCGGCACTGGCGGGATCACCAGGTGAAAATAAAGGAAGCAAAAGAAAACGAACGCAGCCGTCGTTTCTGCTAACCTGCAATATATATGACATTGTTGTTCCCGGCTTTAGATTCCCTTTCAGGCTCCTATCCCTGAATGTGGAGAGACGTGTGACCAGTGCAGAGCCGGCCAATCACAGTCCGTGTTTGCACACTCCGAAAGCGATAAGATTGACGGGATACAAGGGTGAGGCAGGAGAAACAAATCACCTTCCCAGCCGACTTTCCAAGAGACGGTCCCTAAAAGAAGTACAGAGGTGACAATGCCTCTTCTGATCTCTCCATAAGCACGGCGCCAGGTTTGTTCAGCCATCATCCAGGGTCACCATCTGCTTCCTGGACTGAGCGGACACCACCATCCTCTAAATCTTGGCTTGGTTGTGTTTACAAATGCCTGACACAGATCAGCCCCTGCTGCATCCTCTCACCCAAAGTTACAATGTACAGTCTGATCACTCAGAGGAGACTGAGGAAATGCTTCCTCCTTCTACAAAGTTACAATGCACAGTCTGATCCCTGGGGGAGGGGACACTGAGGAAATGTCTCCTCCTCCTCCTACAAAGTTAGAGCCGTGCCCCCTAAGACCAATGGGGTTAGAGCCATGCCCCCTCAGCCCAACGGGGTTGGAGCCGTGTCCCCTCACCTCAGTCCAATGGGGCTGTGCCCCTCACATCAGTCCAATGGGGATGGAGGCGTACCCTTCAGCCCAATGGAGCCGTGTCCCCTCACCTCAGTCCAATGGGGCTGTTTCCCCTCACCTCAGCCCAACGAGGGTGGAGCCGTTTCCCCTCACCTCAGCCCAACGAGGGTGGAGCCGTTTCCCCTCACCTCAGCCCAACGAGGGTGGAGCCGTTTCCCCTCACCTCAGCCCAACGAGGGTGGAGCCGTGCCCCCTCACCTCAGCCCAACGGGGTGGAGCCATGCCCCCCAGCCCAATAGAGCAGCGCCCCCCCAGCCCAACGGGGTTGGAGCCGTGCCCCCTCACCTCAGTCCAATGGGGCTGTTTCCCCTCAGCTCAGCCCAACGGGGTTGGAGCCGTGCCCCCTCAGCCCAACGGGGTTGGAGCCGTGCCCCCTCAGCCCAACGGGGTTGGAGCCGTGCCCCCTCAGCCCAACGGGGTTGGAGCCGTGCCCCCTCACCTCAGTCCAATGGGGATGGAGCCGTACCCCTCAGCCCAATAGAGCCGCGCTCCCTCAGCCCAACGGGGTTGGAGCCGTGCCCCCTCACCTCAGTCCAATGGGGATGGAGCCGTACCCCTCAGCCCAATGGAGCTGTGTCCCTTCACCTCAACGGGGTTGGAGCCGTGCACCCTCAGCTCAACGGGGTTGGAGCCGTGCCCCCTCAGCCCAACGGGGTTGGAGCCGTGCCCCCTCAGCCCAACGGGGTTGGAGCCGTGCCCCCTCAGCCCAACGGGGTTGGAGCCGTGCCCCCTCACCTCAGTCCAATGGGGATGGAGCCGTACCCCTCAGCCCAATGGAGCTGTGTCCCTTCACCTCAACGGAGTTGGAGCCGTGCCCCCTCAGCCCAACGGGGTTGGAGCCGTGCCCCCTCAGCCCAACGGGGTTGGAGCCGTGCCCCCTCAGCCCAACGGGGTTGGAGCCGTGCCCCCTCAGCCCAACGGGGTTGGAGCCGTGCCCCCTCAGCCCAACGGGGTTGGAGCCGTGCCCCCTCAGCCCAATTGGGATGGTTCAATGACAATATTAAGTGCTTATATGCTAATGTTAGCGCACCAAAATTCAAGAAGAGTACATGAGTAGAAGCCATTTATAATTCTTCAGAAAAAAGGAAAAAAAAAAAACATTTGGGGTTGGCGGCATGGCTTCCTAGAGATCATTTCTAGGCGACGAGTACCCAGGCGTTCCCAGTCCCCGCCAGCCAAACCCCTGAGATTAATCTCCCTACAACCACAACCACGTGACTACACAACGAGACTCCGGAGATTACAGGAACGGCGGACCTGAAATGCACTTTATAGCTTACATATAACACAGACAGGGAGAGGTCTCCACGCCTCTTAGACCTTATCTCTTACCTTCCGAAATGTCAGCCCACCGGCCAAGTCCTAAAATTGGGTTACTTGCAGAATGGCCAACAGGAGAAAGGAGAGCTCTTCCCCTTGAATTCCATCCAAACTGCTAAATACACAGATAAAATACATGCATGGAAGTGGTTTTGCTTCCTGGCAAAATGGATTTGTGTTTTTGTCCATCCAGCCTTAGATTTACACAGCTATGCCACACAGTGCAGTCCTACTTCAAAGGCTATGAAGCCTGACATCTCTCTGCTGCAGTTTTACTTTCATGTCTTGTTCCTACCCCTTTGTTACAAAAAAAAAAAAAAAAAAATGAATGTAAACCTCTAAATGACCTAAAAAGTATCTGGGTCCCAGCTCCACTGCCCAGATTGTCCCATCAAGAAGCCTCCTGGAAGCCCTGCAGAAATCAGTGAAAACAACTTGAATTAAAAAGGAAACCCACCACTGATACACATCCTTTAAATCAGACATCTACTCTAACTTTTTTGAGCACTCTGAGAACCACTAAACCTGATCGGCTCTGAAGGTGTCCCTCAGGCCAACGGGCTTGGCGCTGTGCCCCTCAGGCCAAACGGGCTTGGCGCTGTGCCCCTCAGGCCAAACGGGCTTGGCGCTGTGCCCCTCAGGCCAAACGGGCTTGGCGCTGTGCCCCTCAGGCCAAACGGGCTTGGCGCTGTGCCCCTCAGGCCAAACGGGCTTGGCGCTGAGCCCCTCAGGCCAAACGGGCTTGGCGCTGAGCCCCTCAGGCCAAACGGGCTTGGCGCTGAGCCCCTCAGGCCAAACGGGCTTGGCGCTGAGCCCCTCAGGCCAAACGGGCTTGGCGCTGAGCCCCTCAGGCCAAACGGGCTTGGCGCTGAGCCCCTCAGGCCAAACGGGCTTGGCGCTGTGCCCCTCAGGCCAAACGGGCTTGGCGCTGTGCCCCTCAGGCCAAACGGGCTTGGCGCTGTGCCCCTCAGGCCAAACGGGCTTGGCGCTGTGCCCCTCAGGCCAAACGGGCTTGGCGCTGTGCCCCTCAGGCCAAACGGGCTTGGCGCTGTGCCCCTCAGGCCAAACGGGCTTGGCGCTGTGCCCCTCAGGCCAAACGGGCTTGGCGCTGTGCCCCTCAGGCCAAACGGGCTTGGCGCTGTGCCCCTCAGGCCAAACGGGCTTGGAGCTGTGCCCCTCAGGCCAAACGGGCTTGGAGCTGTGCCCCTCAGGCCAAACGGGCTTGGAGCTGTGCCCCTCAGGCCAAACGGGCTTGGAGCTGTGCCCCTCAGGCCAAACGGGCTTGGAGCTGTGCCCCTCAGGCCAAACGGGCTTGGAGCTGTGCCCCTCAGGCCAAACGGGCTTGGAGCTGTGCCCCTCAGGCCAAACGGGCTTGGAGCTGTGCCCCTCAGGCCAAACGGGCTTGGAGCTGTGCCCCTCAGGCCAAACGGGCTTGGAGCTGTGCCCCTCAGGCCAAACGGGCTTGGAGCTGTGCCCCTCAGGCCAAACGGGCTTGGAGCTGTGCCCCTCAGGCCAAACGGGCTTGGAGCTGTGCCCCTCAGGCCAAACGGGCTTGGAGCTGTGCCCCTCAGGCCAAACGGGCTTGGAGCTGTGCCCCTCAGGCCAAACGGGCTTGGAGCTGTGCCCCTCAGGCCAAACGGGCTTGGAGCTGTGCCCCTCAGGCCAAACGGGCTTGGAGCTGTGCCCCTCAGGCCAAACGGGCTTGGAGCTGTGCCCCTCAGGCCAAACGGGCTTGGAGCTGTGCCCCTCAGGCCAAACGGGCTTGGAGCTGTGCCCCTCAGGCCAAACGGGCTTGGAGCTGTGCCCCTCAGGCCAAACGGGCTTGGAGCTGTGCCCCTCAGGCCAAACGGAGTTGGAGCTGTGCCCCTCAGGCCAAACGGAGTTGGAGCTATGCCCCTCAGGCCAAACGGAGTTGGAGCTATGCCCCTCAGGCCAACGGAGTTGGAGCTATGCCCCTCAGGCCAACGGAGTTGGAGCTATGCCCCTCAGGCCAACGGAGTTGGAGCTATGCCCCTCAGGCCAACGGAGTTGGAGCTATGCCCCTCAGGCCAACGGAGTTGGAGCTATGCCCCTCAGGCCAACGGAGTTGGAGCTATATATATCAAAATCCCCCCAAAATGTTTTATTTTGAAAGGCGTATGGAAGGACTAGACACCCGTCAGTTTTTTATTGCCGACTTGGTCCCGACTGGGGAGATTCATTGCCTCCTTGTCCAGAAGACCACTGTCACAAAGACACAAATTACAACCCAAGAGCATCAATTTCCAAGGAGATGACCAGGGTCATTGGCTTTGAAATTAGGCATCGTCCATCCGGGGGTCTAAACAGGCTTTCCCATACAAAAAGGTACCTCACCTAAGGTTTCCAGAAGTCCAATGGGGTTGAAAGCTGCGTCCCTCAGCCCGCTGGGGTTGAAAGCTGCGTCCCTCAGCCCGCTGGGGTTGAAAGCTGCGTCCCTCAGCCCCTTGGGGTTGAAAGCTGCGTCCCTCAGCCCCTTGGGGTTGAAAGCTGCGTCCCTCAGCCCCTTGGGGTTGAAAGCTGCGTCCCTCAGCCCGCTGGGGTTGAAAGCTGCGTCCCTCAGCCCGCTGGGGTTGAAAGCTGCGTCCCTCAGCCCGCTGGGGTTGAAAGCTGCGTCCCTCAGCCCGCTGGGGTTGAAAGCTGCGTCCCTCAGCCCGCTGGGGTTGAAAGCTGCGTCCCTCAGCCCGCTGGGGTTGAAAGCTGCGTCCCTCAGCCCGCTGGGGTTGAAAGCTGCGTCCCTCAGCCCGCTGGGGTTGAAAGCTGCGTCCCTCAGCCCGTTGGGGTTGAAAGCTGCGTCCCTCAGCCCGTTGGGGTTGAAAGCTGCGTCCCTCAGCCCGTTGGGGTTGAAAGCGGCGTCCCTCAGCCCGTTGGGGTTGAAAGCGGCGTCCCTCAGCCCGTTGGGGTTGAAAGCGGCGTCCCTCAGCCCGTTGGGGTTGAAAGCGGCGTCCCTCAGCCCGTTGGGGTTGAAAGCGGCGTTCCTCAGCCCGTTGGGGTTGAAAGCGGCGTCCCTCAGCCCGCTGGGGTTGAAAGCGGCGTCCCTCAGCCCGCTGGGGTTGAAAGCTGCGTCCCTCAGCCCGCTGGGGTTGAAAGCTGCGTCCCTCAGCCCGCTGGGGTTGAAAGCTGCGTCCCTCATCCCGTTGGGGTTGAAAGCTGTGTCCTTCAGTCCATTGGGGTTGAAAGCTGTGTCCCTCAGCCCCTTGGGGTTGAAAGCGGTGTCCCTCAGCCCCTTGGGGTTGAAAGCGGTGTCCCTCAGCCCCTTGGGGTTGAAAGCGGTGTCCCTCAGCCCCTTGGGGTTGAAAGCTGTGTCCCTCAGTCCAATGGTGTTTGAGCTCCACTGAGTAAAGCATGACCAAGAAAAGGGGAGAACATTGGAGAAGATGAACCACAGGTCTTAGGATCTGCACAGAGCAGGAGCAAGTATGTGGATGGGACACGGGGTGGTTGCTTGAACATCTGGTGCACTAGTTCCATGTAGAAAAGAAACCGGTAAGGTGCAGGGCCCAAGGCGATGTCCAGGGTCACAGGCTTTGAAATTACGCATAGTCCATCTGCGGCCCCAAATGGGCTTCCCCATGCAAAAGGTATCTCACCTAAGGCTTCCAGAACCCAACAAGAAGCATGCGAACCCAGCTACACCTGAGAAGGCTGACTGTGGAACATGCTCCCTGAAACTGCCACTCTGTGAGGATCAGTGGCAAAAAACTACCAGGGTCACAAAGGTCACAGTTGCGACAAGGCCCTGGCATTCTGCCACTGTGTGTGTGCATGTGTGTGGGGGGATTTATGTGAAAGGGTCTAGCTGTGGGTACTATTAGACTCTGTTCACCCTGCTGCGGCCCCAAAGTCGTACGACTTGCTTAGTTTCCTTGATACCAGCTTGTTAAAGGGGCCCCAGGGCCAAAGGAAAGGGTCTTTTATGGTTTCTTGCACCGGGTCTTGAAGGTTCTAGTTACCCTTCTGACAAGGGCCTATATGGCCCTAGAAACAGTCCATTGGCTTTTTACTTCACTCCAACCAGATGGGTTGCCTCGCGGCCTCCTGTCACCTGGAGGTGGAGTGCACAAGGAGTTCCAAAGAAAAAAACCAAACCAGTTGTTGATACTTGACTACATCCAATGGTCAAAGGCCAAAGAAACCAACACATTTCGTAGGTTAGGGATCCATTCAGTAAGGAGAATGGAAAGGAGCAAGGTAACCCATCTGGTTGGAGTGAAGTAAAAAGCCAATGGACTGTTTCTAGGGCCATGTAGACCCTTGCCAGAAGAGTAATTAGAACCTTCAAGGCCTTCTACCATTCAGCAAACAAAATGCTTGAGGTTTTAGGACTTTTCGTATAGGACAGCAAGCAGACCACAAAGATCTGCTTGAGGTACCTCGACTTTAATGAAGGACAACTGGATTGTAACCTTCAGATTAGAGATGAGCTCAGGGTCCTCTGAACTCATCTCCAGCTGAACCCTGAACTGGAGTTTTTTTTTTTACTCCAAAGAGCTGCTGTCTGGGTCATGCCCATCTCTCTTTTTTTTTTTTTTTACAGCAGAAGCTGAGTAAAAAGGAACGCAAGTATGGAGCTCAGCTGGAGATGAGTTTGGAGGACACCCAAGTTCACCTCTATGTCAGATTACTTGGCAGGAAACCAGCTTCACGTAGGAAAGTATTTCGTCAACACAAGGCCCTTATAGAAATTCTTTAGCGCACTACCAGCTCCTAAAATCGTTTTTACCAGCACGTGTCATTCATAACGATTTTATATAAAACCAAAGTTTTTGTTTGATAAGATTCAACACCAACCAAATCAGAACATGCAGAGAATTTTGTATTTACATATGTGTAAGCCAAAGGAGTTCCATAAAAGTTCTCTAGTGTCCAAAGTACTTTATTAATACCCCATGGCACAGCAGGAGGCATCAACGGTGTTTTAAAATCCCTTGGGGAGAGGATGCCCAGTAGATGGCTGAGGGGTGCATAAATAATCTGGGCCTGGACAAGAAGGGTTTTTGTCCAGGAGGAGAAGACCCCACCTTGAACGGCTGCTGCCTTTCTGTGCGGAGTATCTGAGGTCTAGCAGCAGGGTTTTGTCCAGGAGAAGACCCCACCTTGAAGGGCTGCTAGGCAGAATATCTGAGGTCTAGCAGCGGGGTTTTGTCCAGGAGGAGAAGACCCCACCTTGAATGGCTGCTGCCTTTTTGGGCAGAGTATCTGAGGTCTAGCAGCAGGGTTTTGTCCAGGAGAAGACCCCACCTTGAAAGGCTGCTGCCTTTCTGGGCAGAGTATCTGAGGTCGAGCAGCAGGGTTTTGTCCAGGAGGAGAAGACCCCACCTTGAACGGCTGCTGCCTTTCTGGGCAGAGTATCTGAGGTCTAGCAGCAGGGTTTTGTCCAGGAGGAGAAGACCCCACCTTGAAAGGATGCTGCCTTTCTGGGCAGAGTATCTGAGGTCTAGTAGCAGGGTTTTGTCCAGGAGAAGACCCCACCTTTAACAGCTGCTGCCTTTCTGGGCAGAGTATCTGAGGTCGAGCATCAGGGTTTTATCCAGGAGGTGAAGACTCCACCTTGAACGGCTGCTGCCTTTCTGGGCAGAGTATCTGAGGTCTAGTAGCAGGGTTTTGTCCAGGAGAAGACCCCACCTTGAAAGGCTGCTGCCTTTCCGGGCAGAGTATCTGAGGTCGAGCAGCAGGGTTTTGTCCAGGAGAAGAAGACCCCACCTTGAACAGCTGCTGCCTTTCTGGGCAGAGTATCTGAGGTCTAGCAGCAGGGTTTTGTCCAAGAGGAGAAGAATCCACCTTGAACGGCTGCTGCCTTTCTGGGCAGAGTATCTGAGGTCTAGCAGCAGGGTTTTGTCCAGGGAGGAGAAGACCCCACCTTGAACGGCTGCTGCCTTTCTGGGCAGAGTATCTGAGGTCTAGTAGCAGGGTTTTGTCCAGGAGAAGACCCCACCTTTAGCAGCTGCTGCCTTTCTGGGCAGAGTATCTGAGGTCGAGCATCAGGGTTTTATCCAGGAGGTGAAGACTCCACCTTGAACGGCTGCTGCCTTTCTGGGCAGAGTATCTGAGGTCTAGCAGCAGGGTTTTGTCCAGGAGGTGAAGACCCCACCTTGAACGGCTGCTGCCTTTCTGGGCAGAGTATCTGAGGTCTAGTAGCAGGGTTTTGTCCAGGAGAAGACCCCACCTTGAAAGGTTGCTGCCTTTCCGGGCAGAGTATCTGAGGTCGAGCAGCAGGGTTTTGTCCAGGAGAAGAAGACCCCACCTTGAACAGCTGCTGCCTTTCTGGGCAGAGTATCTGAGGTCTAGCAGCAGGGTTTTGTCCAGGAGAAGAATCCACCTTGAACGGCTGCTGCCTTTCTGGGCAGAGTATCTGAGGTCTGCAAGAGTTCGCCGAGCTGTCCCAGCTCAGGGACAGCTGGAGGGCCTACTTAGGAGCTGGAACCAATTCAAAGGGGGTTCACTGAGGATCTGGCCTAGAGAGACACAGGAGAGGTGTCTGGCCGGTATTGGACGGAGGCATCCAAGCACACGGGGGACATTGTGAGTATAGGCCAGAGTGCGAGATCCTAGTGACAGTTCACCCCTTTAACCTTTTTCTGCTCCAGTGTTGCCGATTTGAGACCGTTCCTTGGCTCAGAGTCCCAAGGTTGCTGGTTCTCCTGTGGTCTGCCAAGAGGAGAATAGTCCTGAAGAGTGTGGACAAAAGCAAAGAGTGTCCTCTGCCGACTTGGTGCACTAAATTTGGCATATCCCAAAGTTCAACCTGCACTCTATCCAAGTTCATCAAGCATTAGATCTTACAAAACGACATTCCCTACCTGGTCCTTACGTCGTGAGACGTGCCGCTATGCGCCTGGCTGCCTTTATGCCCACTTGGGGACAAAGTCCAATAGATACTTTTGGTACATCGTCTCCAACCTCGAAACGGAGGAATTTTTGGCCCCTGAAATGCATTGGACGCTTCTTGTTGTGACTTTCGACTCTTGAGATGACTTTTTTTGGCTTATCAATGCGAGATTTCTAAATCCAGGTTTTTTTTTTTGGGAGTCCCTCTCTTTGTATAAGAGTGGCCAAACCCAAACCCATAAGATCAACCAAATAATTCCTGCTTTGGGGTTGAAGTTCTGGATCCAGCATCTCACTTCCACCTTCCCTGGAGAAGTATTATTTGGCCGCTTCCAGTTTTAGGTGACCTCGTCGCTCTTAGCATGGCCTCATCAAAGCCTATATACTACCATTCCCTTTATCTGCCAAGTCCAATTTCTTTGATTGCACCCATCGCTAACCTATCTCCTAGCTGTAACCTCAGTGTGTGTCGCAAGTCGCATCTCTTGCACAGAGATGTTGACATAGGAAATGGTGACTTCCTTGCCAGTTACCGACTGCCGCAATAACAAAAGGGACCAAGAGAGTGACATGGAGTAATCCTCCGGGGAGACGACATCTCCACCCAACATCCCAGGTTCAGATGTCAGAAGAGGCATCATTACCAGAGACTGGTAACGAGAGAAGGACGACTCCGACGTCACCACCGTCTTCTGTGCTAATTAGTGCGGATTGTGTCGGAGAAGACTATCCAGAGAGGTGATTACCAACAATAAACACCGGAATAAATACACCAAATATCGGCGTGCACCAAGTATCAACGCGCTCTGATTGTCATTGGCCACCAAATATCTCCGCACTCCAAATATCTCCGCACTCCAAATATCTCCGCACTCCAAATATCTCCGCACTCCAAATATCATTGCCCACCAAAATATCTCCAGGCACCACAGATCATTGTCCACCAAATATCTCCGCGCTCCACATATCATTGCCCACCAAATATCTCCGCGCTCCAAATATCTCCACGCTCCACATATCATTGCCCACCAAATATCTCCGCGCTCCAAATATCTCCACGCTTCATATATCACTGCCCACCAAATATCTCTGAGCACCAAAATATCTCCGCGCTCCACATATCACTGCCCACCAAATGTTGACGTGCTCCATAGATTGCCATGCACCAAATATCATTGCCCACCAAATATCTCCGCGCACCACATATCATTGTCCACCAAATATCTCCAGGCACCACAGATCATTTTCCACCAAATATCTCCACGCACCACATATCATTGCCCACCAAATATCTCCACGCACCACATATCATTGCCCTCCAAATATCTCCACGCACCACATATCATTGCCCTCCAAATATCTCCGCGCACCACATATCATTGCCCACCAAATATCTCCGTGCACCACATATCATTGCCCACCAAATATCTCCAGGCACCACAGATCATTGTCCACCAAATATCTCCAGGCACCACAGATCATTGCCCACCAAATATCTCCAGGCACCACAGATCATTGCCCACCAAATATCTCCACGCACCACATATCATTGCCCACCAAATATCTCCGCGCTCCACATATCACTGCCCACCAAATGTTGATGTGCTCCATAGATTGCCATGCACCAAATATCATTGTCCACCAAATATCTCCGCGCTCCATAGATCATTGTCCACCAAATATCTCCATGCACCAAATATCATTGCCCACCAAATATCTCCGCGCACCAAATATCATTGCCCACCAAATATCTCCGCGCTCCACATATCACTGCCCACCAAATGTTGATGTGCTCCATAGATTGCCATGCACCAAATATCATTGTCCACCAAATATCTCCGCGCTCCATAGATCATTGTCCACCAAATATCTCCGCGCACCACATATTGTCCACCAAATATCTCCACGCACCACATATCATTGTCCACCAAATATCTCCGCGCACCACATATCATTGTCTACCAAATATCTCTGCGCACCACAGATCATTGTCCACCAAATATCTCCGCGCACCACATATCATTGCCCACCAAATATCTCCAGGCACCACAGATCATTGTCCACCAAATATCTCCGCGCACCAAATATCATTGCCCACCAAATATCTCCGCGCACCACATATCATTGCCCACCAAATATCTCCGCGCACCACATATCATTGCCCACCAAATATCTCCAGGCACCACAGATCATTGTCCACCAAATATCTCCAGGCACCACAGATCATTGCCCACCAAATATCTCCGCGCTCCACATATCACTGCCCACCAAATGTTGATGTGCTCCATAGATTGCCATGCACCAAATATCATTGTCCACCAAATATCTCCGCGCTCCATAGATCATTGTCCACCAAATATCTCCATGCACCACATATTGTCCACCAAATATCTCCAGGCACCACAGATCATTGTCCACCAAATATCTCCAGGCACCACAGATCATTGCCCACCAAATATCTCCGCGCACCACAGATCATTGTCCACCAAATATCTCCGCGCACCAAATATCATTGCCCACCAAATATCTCCGCGCACCACAGATCATTGCCCACCAAATATCTCCGCGCTCCACATATCACTGCCCACCAAATGTTGATGTGCTCCATAGATTGCCATGCACCAAATATCATTGTCCACCAAATATCTCCGCGCTCCATAGATCATTGTCCACCAAATATCTCCATGCACCACATATTGTCCACCAAATATCTCCAGGCACCACAGATCATTGTCCACCAAATATCTCCAGGCACCACAGATCATTGTCCACCAAATATCTCCGTGCACCACAGATCATTGTCCACCAAATATCTCCGTGCACCAAATATCATTGCCCACCAAATATCTCCGCGCACCAAATATCATTGTCCACCAAATATCTCCGTGCACCACAGATCATTGTCCACCAAATATCTCCGTGCACCAAATATCATTGCCCACCAAATATCTCCGCGCACCACATATCACTGCCCACCAAATGTTGACATGCTCCATAGGATTGCCATGCACCACATATCATTGTCCACCAAATATCTCCGCTCTCCACATATCATTGCCCTCCAATTATTGCTGCGCTATAAATACCGCCATGCTCTGAATATCATTGCCCACCAAATATCGCCATACAGAGGAAGAGCAACTTTTTCTAAGAGATGTGCCATAAAAGTGATATTAAACCCTCCGTGTAAAAATAAAAAGAATAAAAAGGTAACTGCGTACTTTTGTACACGATTGCCTCTTATGTTCGCTGACACCAATGCTGGGGGTTATTATTGGGTCCACTGACACCAGTGCTGGGGGTTATTATTGGGTCCACTGACACCAGTGCTGGGGGTTATTATTGGGTCCACCGATACCAGTGCTGGGGGTTATTATTGGGTCCACCGATACCAGTGCTGGGGGTTATTATTGGGTTCACTGATACCAGTGCTGGGGGTTATTATTGCGTCCACCGACACCAGTGCTGGGGGTTATTATTGCGTCCACCGACACAGTGCTGGGGGTTAATATTGCGTCCACCGACACCAGTGCTGGGGGTTATTATTGCGTCCACCGACACCAGTGCTGGGGGTTTTTATTGCGTCCACCGACACCAGTGCTGGGGGTTATTACGTTCACTGGCACCAGTGCTGGGGGTTATTACATTCACCGACACCAGTGCTGGGGGTTATTACGTTCACTGATACCAATGCTGGGGGTTATTATTGTGTCCACCGACACCAGTGCTGGGGGTTATTATTGCGTCCACCGACACCAGTGCTGGGGGTTATTATTGCGTCCACCGACACCAGTGCTGGGGGTTATTATTGCGTCCACCGACACCAGTGCTGGGGGTTATTATTGCGTCCACCGACACCAGTGCTGGGGGCTTTTATTGCGTCCACCGACACCAGTGCTGGGGGTTATTACGTTCACTGGCACCAGTGCTGGGGGTTATTACGTTCACTGATACCAATGCTGGGGGTTATTATTGTGTCCACCGACACCAGTGCTGGGGGTTATTATTGCGTCCACCGACACCAGTGCCCCCAGCCTGCCCGTCCCTGGCCCCTCCCCTTTCTCCCCAGCCTGCCCGTCCCTGGCCCCTCCCCTTTCCTCCCCAGCCTGCCCATCCCTGGCCCTTCCCCTTTCCTCCCCAGCTTGCCCGTCCCTGGCCCGCCCCTTTCCTCCCCAGCTTGCCCGTCCCTGGCCCTGCCCCTTTCCTCCCCAGCTTGTCCGTCCCTGGCCCTGCCCCTTTCATCCCCAGCTTGTCCGTCCCTGGCCCTGCCCCTTTCATCCCCAGCTTGCCCATCCCTGGCCCTGCCCCTTTCATCCCCAGCTTGCCCGTCCCTGGCCCTGCCCCTGCCCTCCCCAGCTTGCCCATCCCTGGCCCCGCTCCTTTCCTCCCCATCTTGCCCGTCTCTGGCCCCACCCCTTTCCTCCCCAGCCTGCCCGTCCCTGGCCCGCCCCTTTCCTCCCCAGCTTGCCCGTCCCTGGCCCTGCCCCTTTCCTCCCCAGCTTGTCCGTCCCTGGCCCTGCCCCTTTCATCCCCAGCTTGTCCGTCCCTGGCCCTGCCCCTTTCATCCCCAGCTTGCCCATCCCTGGCCCTGCCCCTTTCATCCCCAGCTTGCCCGTCCCTGGCCCTGCCCCTGCCCTCCCCAGCTTGCCCATCCCTGGCCCCGCTCCTTTCCTCCCCAGCCTGCCCGTCCCTTGCATTCCATTATGAAGCCTCAGCATCATGTGCGGGAGATACCTGGGACAGTTTTCATGCAAACACAGCCTGCCAAGGAATGCCAACCACTCCAGACTGACACCCGCCCATCAGGACATTTTGAGATTTTGCAAAACTCCTACCGAGAGTACTGAGGCAGGGTGCTGTGATGTTTTCAGGAAGCTATGTACAGGCCCCTCCCGCCCGCCATGATCTGCCTCCTTTGCAGAGAGAATCACAGAGACCCAGTGATGACATCACTTGGTGTAAAATAAGGTGGGTAAGAAAAGCAGAAAGTTTTTACATAAAAATGCCATTACCATGGTGTCATGTGATCGGCCCGCAGATACCATGATCGGCCATTCAGGGGCCCCGTAGGTCCGGAGTCATCGAGAAGGTTTTGTATCAACAGCTCATCGCAGAGCTGAGAGTTTTTCCATCAGCGGTAAAGAGAGACAATAAGATGCTGATGGAGGGATTTCACGCTCCTTATCAGCACAGAGAGCGGGTCAGCGGAGGTCTCTGCGCGGGCGGCGGACTGCTGACTGCAGAGGAAAATCCGCCGATTAAACATCGCAACATCGCACGCGGCCGGTGAATTTAACCCTTTAAGGGCGACCGGGCCACCATTAGAAATCATAGGGGGCGCCGTACGACCTACCTGATGACCCCTCTCCCATTCCAGAGAAGGGCGATCTGCTATGACTGGCGGGTGCAATGTCGCCACCACACCCCGCCCACCTACACGGCGCTAGAATACACCAAGCCGACTTGGGAGGAAGTCCTGATGGGTGCCCCCTACAGTAATGGATGCTTCACAACCTGTACCCCTCAGCCTGCCAATCGATCGCCGAGGGGGGGGGAGGTATGCTCAATGTGGGGGGCCTCCCAGCAGACCAGATGGGGCCCGGGGCCTACTACAGCACTACTCACCGTACCAGCTCTGCCCCAATTGTATGCAACGGTTCTGCTTTATTGAACTGTATGAGTTCTGTAGTATGCTGACATCTGGTGGAGGTTTTGGGCCACTACAGCTTGTTTACTATGTGGTTTTGGTTTTTCCATCTGTCCTCCCCTCCTGTTCCTGCTAGGTGGTTCAGTCCTAACTAGACAACTCCTCGTTTCTTTTATATTCCCTCTGCTTCTACCTCTGTCCTCCCCCCTCCTGTTCCTGCTAGGTGGTTAATTTCTAATTAGACCCTTCCCATTTCTAATATGTTCCTTCAGCTTCTCCCTCTGTCCTCCCCTCCTATTTGTGCTAGGTGGTTCAGTCCTAACTAGATCCTAGCTGTTTCCTCTATGTTCCCTCAGTTTCTCCCTCTGTTCTACCCTCCTGTTCCTGCTAGGTGGTTGATTCCTAACTAGACCCTCCTTGTTTCTACTATATTCCCTCAGCTGCACTCTGTTCTCCCCTCCTGTTTGTGCTGGGTGGTTCAGTCCTAAGCAGACCCTCCCCGTTTCCTCTATAGTCCCTCAGCTTCTCCCTCTGTTCTCCCCTAGTGTTTGTGCCAAGTGGTTCAGTCCTGACTAGACCCTCCCTGTTTCCTCAGCTTCACTCTCTGTCCTCCCCTCCTGTTTGTGAAAGGTGGTTCAGTCCTAACTAGACCCTCCCTGTTTCTTCTATGTTCCCTCAGCTTCTCCCTCTGTTCTCCCCTCCTGTTTGTGCTAGGTGGTTCAGTCCTAACTAGACCCTCCCTGTTTCCTCAGCTTCTCCTTCTGTCCTACCCTCCTGTTTGTGCCAAGTGGTTCAGTCCTGACTAGACCCTCCCTGTTTCTTTTATGTTCCCTCAGGATCTCCCTCTATCCTCCCCTACTGTTCCTGCTAGGTGGTTCAGTCCTAAGTAGACCCTCCCTATTTCCTCTATAGTCCCTCAGCTTCTCCCTCTGTCCTCCCCTCCTGTTCCTGCTAGGTGGTTCAGTCCTGACTAGACCCTCCCTGTTTCCTCTATAGTCCCTCAGCTTCTCCCTCTGTTCTCCCCTCCTGTTTGTGCTAGGTGGTTCAGTCCTAACCAGACCCTCCCTGTTTCTTCTACGTTCCCCCAGTCAGTGATCGTTCTTGAATAACACAAATGCAGCGCTAATTAATAACACATGAAAATATCAACATAAAAGTCCAAATCAATCCTCAAGTGAATGAGGCAGGTAGCAGCGATCGTTATTCAGGAGACAGGGCTCAGGAGACTCATTGTTTCTTAAACTTAAAAAAAAAAAAAAAACTAGAAAAAAAAATCCTCTGTAATTGCTTTGGATTCAACATCTAGATCTTTATTGAAGAGTTAAGCTGCCTGTGGATACTGCCAAATCAGCAGGTGATCGGTAGTGCCTGGAAAGCTCACAGGGTCACTGGGAGTGTACTTCCTAGAATCCAGCTGCCATACCTTCCTCTGTATCACCAATCACATTCCTCCTAGGCTGTGGGAGGGATAAAGCTGCTGCATTTGGCTGCTGCCAATGAGGTCGCCGTAGGCTTCCGGTCCAATCAGGCAGACCCTAGAAGGCGTGGCTCCCTGCGATTTCCTTGTGCTGAGAATAAATAGGCACTTTGGGTGATCTTGAGGATTGTAAAGCGGTTGGGGAGCCGATCCCGGGGTGGAAAATGCGTACTTTAACCAGGGAACCCAGAAAACATGGCCTGCCCACGACTGCCTGACACTTTCCGCAAGAAATGCCGCATTGCGACTCATTTTTACACATTGCGACTCGCCTGCGGCCGGCGTGAAACGTCATCTCCCAGACAAGACCCGGCGGACGGCTCAGGTCAACCTTTTTCAACACGACAGTGACGGCGCAGGACAGGGAGGGCCCCACCACCTGCACAGGGCAGGCAGGATTCGTCCGGCTCCGGCCATTGCAGGTGAACTTTGCTCTAGTCGAGATGTTAATGAGCTGTGAAGGGACCAGAAAACACGACAAAAAAAAGGGACAATTTACCGGAAATGGTGGAAACGACGAGAGTGAACGCAAGACAGATACAACTCTAGGAAAAAATACCGCATCATTTTCAGTCATTACAATAATCCCCACTTCAAGAAAAAAAAAAAAACACAACAAAAAAAAAAAGAAGAAAAAAAAAAAAACACGAAAAAAAGGAAGAAAAAGCAAGAAAAAAAAAAAAAAGCAAGAAAAAAAAAAAAAAGCAAGAAAAAAAAGCAAGAAAAAAAAAAAAAAAGGAAGGAAAAAGCAAGAAAAAAAAGGAAGAAAAAAGAAGGAAAAAAAGGAAGGAAAAAAAAAGCAAGAATAAAAAAAAAAAAAAAGGAAGAGAAAGCAAGAAAAAAAAAGGAAGAAAAAGCAAGAAAAAAAAAAGGAAGGAAAAAGCAAGAAAAAAAAAAAGGAAGAAAGAGCAAGAAAAAAAAAAGGAAGAAAAAGCAAGAAAAAAAAAAAGGAAGAAAAAGCAAGAAAAAAAAAGGAAGAAAAAGGGGGAAAAAAAGGAAGGAAAAAAAGCAAGAATAAAAAAAAAAAAAAGGAAGAAATACAAAAAAAAAAAAGAAAAAACAAGAAAAAAAAAGGAAGGAAAAAGCAAGAAAAAAAAAAAAAAGGAAGAAAGCAAGAAAAAAAAAAAAGGAAGAAAAGCAAGTAAAAAAAAGGAAGAAAAAGCAAGAAAAAAAAAAAAGGAAGAAAAAGCAAGAAAAAAAAAAAAGGAAGAAAAAGCAAGAAAAAAAAAAAAGGAAGAAAATGCAAGAAAAAAAGGAAGAAAAACAAGGGAAAAAAGGAAGAAATAGAAAAAAAGAAAAAGCAAGAAAAAACAAGAATAAAAAAAAGGAAGAAATACAATACAAAAAAAAGAAAAAGCAAGAAAAAAAAAAAAAGGAAGAAAAAGCAAGAAAAAAAAAAAAGGAAGCAAAAACAAGAAAAAAAAAAAAAGGAAGAAAAAAGGAAAAAAAAAAACCCAGAACCCCCCCCCCCCCCCCAAAAAAAAGCATCTGATGCGGGACGTTTTGAAAACCACTAGAAGCTTTTCCTCCTGGCGGCAGCGTTTTACCAGGAAAAAAAAAAACAAAAAAACCGCCTGACGCTTGTAACAGTGTGTAGCGCATTTCCAGGCGTAAATCGCTTAGGCATCAACTCATTTAATTGGCCAGGATGAGGATTTATTCTGGTCGGTGAAATTACTGGTCAAGCGGTAAAACACGCCGAGCATTAACACGCACTTAGGCCAGGTACACGTTTTTTTTTTTTTTTAATGCATTTTGTGTTTTTGAAGGAACACAGTGCACGCCATTGATCGGGACTTCCTATGGATCACGTTCACATCTACGCAGTTTTTGCGGGCGCGTAGTTTTGGAAAGGGTCGGGGCCCTCTTTTCCGCAGCAGTTTGCGTTTTTAGTCCAATAGACATCAATGGAACCGCATATAAAACGCAAGTGCTGTGTTTTCGTGCCTTTTTGACGCGTTTGCATTTTAATCTGCCCAGCAACAAGTTTGGCAAAAAAATAAATAAAAACGCGGCACCAACGCAGTGCAAAAAACGCAAAAAAAAAAAAAAACGCACTGCAGAAACAGATCAAACGCAAAGTGCACAGGTGAGCCTTCGTACCCGTTCACACTATAGAAGCGCATTCCAGATGCGTTCCGGAGTTTCTATGGATTTATTGCCATTTGTAGTGCGATTTCCATTATATTCTGTGTATGTGAAATCGCAACAATAAATGCCAAGAAAAAATCGTGCAAGAAATCGCACTGCAGCAAATCGCTAAGACACTGACATTCATTAACTACTTGCTGACCGCAGATAGCTGAATGACGGCTACTCTGCGGCCGGCCAGTTCTGGGACGGCGTCATATGACGTCCTCCCAGAACGTGCTCTCCTGCGGGCCTCCAGGGACGCGCACTTGGCGATCTCCATGACCGCTGTGTCCAATAGACACAGCTGATCACATGATGTGGTAAAAGGCCAATCACAGTGGCCTTTTACCACATGATCAGCCGTGTCCAATGACACTCTGATCACCGGGAAATGCAATTGCCGGTTCTTGGCTGCACTTTCATCACGCTGGGAAAGTACGGCTGAGAACCGGCAGTTGTTAGAGCGGGGATCGGCACTGATGATTAGTGCCCTGATGATCGGTGCCCAGCAGCGCCACCCACCAGTGCCCCCACCTGTGCCCAGCAATGCCCAACAGTGCCACCCAGCAGTGCCACCCACCAGTGCCCATCAATGCAGCCCAGCACTGCTGCCACCAGTCAGTGCCCAGCAGTTGTGCCAGTCAGTGCCCAGCAGTTGTGCCAGTCAGTGCCGCCAGTCAGTGCCCCCCAGCAGTGCCCATCATCATTGCCGCCTATCCGTGACACCTCATTAGTGCCGCCCATCAGGGCCGCCCATCAGTGCCCATGAAGGCCGCCTATCAGTGCCCATGAAGGCCGCCTATCAGTGCCGCCTAGCAGTGCCACCTAGCAGTGCTCATGAAGGCCGCCTATCAGTGCCCATGAAGGCCGCCTATCAGTGCCGCCTAGCAGTGACACCTTAGTGCTGCCCATCAGTGCCACCCATCAGTGCCCTTCAGTAGTGCCCATCAGGGCCGCCTATCAGGGCCGCCTATCAGGGCCGCCTATCAGGGCCGCCTATCAATGCCCATGAAGGCCGCCTATCAGGGCCGCCTATCAATGCCCATGAAGGCCGCCTATCAGTGCCCTTCAGTGCCGCTTATCAGTGCCCTTCAGTGCTGCCTCATCAACGCACATCAGTGAAGGAGAAAAAATTACCTGTTTGAAAATTTTATAATAGAAACAAAGAAACTTTTTTTTTTTCAAATTTTTTGCACTTTGTTTGTAGCGCAAAAAGTAAAGTGCCCAGTGGGGAGAAAATACCACCAAAATAAAGCTCTACTTGTGAGAAAAAATGATAAAAATTTTATTTGGGTACAGTGTTGCATGACCGCGCAATTGTCATTCAAAGTGCGACAGCGCTGAAAGATGAAAATTGGCCTGGGCAGGAAGGGGGTAGAAGTGCCCGGTAGGCAGGAAGGGGGTAGAAGTGTCCGGTGGGCAGGAAGGGGGTAGAAGTGCCCTGTAGGCAGGAAGGGGGTAGAAGTGCCCTGTAGGCAGAAGGGGGTAGAAGTGCCCTGTAGGCAGGAAGGGGGTAGAAGTGCCCTGTAGGCAGGAAGGGGGTAGAAGTGCCCTGTAGGCAGGAAGGGGGTAGAAGTGCCCTGTAGGCAGGAAGGGGGTAGAAGTGCCCTGTAGGCAGGAAGGGGGTAGAAGTGCCCGGTGGGCAGGAAGGGGGTAGAAGTGTCCTGTAGGCAGGAAGGGGGTAGAAGTGCCCGGTGGGCAGGAAGGGGGTAGAAGTGCCCGGTGGGCAGGAAGGGGGTAGAAGTGTCCGGTAGGCAGGAAGGGGTAGAAGTGTCCGGTAGGCAGGAAGGGGGTAGAAGTGTCCGGTAGGCAGGAAGGGGGTAGAAGTGCCCTGTAGGCAGGAAGGGGGTAGAAGTTCCCTGTAGGCAGGAAGGGGGTAGAAGTTCCCTGTAGGCAGGAAGGGGGTAGAAGTTCCCTGTAGGCAGGAAGGGGGTAGAAGTTCCCTGTAGGCAGGAAGGGGGTAGAAGTGCCCGGTGGGCAGGAAGGGGGTAGAAGTTCCCTGTAGGCAGGAAGGGGGTAGAAGTGCCCGGTGGGCAGGAAGGGGGTAGAAGTGCCCTGTAGGCAGGAAGGGGGTAGAAGTTCCCTGTAGGTAGGAAGGGGGTAGAAGCGCCCTGTAGGCAGGAAGGGGGTAGAAGCGCCCTGTAGGCAGGAAGGGGGTAGAAGCGCCCTGTAGGCAGGAAGGGGGTAGAAGCGCCCTGTAGGCAGGAAGGGGGTAGAAGTGCCCGGTAGGCAGGAAGGGGGTAGAAGTGCCCTGTAGGTAGGAAGGGGGTAGAAGTGCCTGTAGGTAGGAAGGGGGTAGAAGTGTCCGGTAGGCAGGAAGGGGGTAGAAGTGCCCTGTAGGCAGGAAGGGGGTAGAAGTGCCCTGTAGGCAGGAAGGGGGTAGAAGTGCCCTGTAGGCAGGAAGGGGGTAGAAGTGTCCGGTGGGCAGGAAGGGGTAGAAGTGCCCTGTAGGCAGGAAGGGGGTAGAAGTGCCCTGTAGGCAGGAAGGGGTAGAAGTGCCCTGTAGGCAGGAAGGGGGTAGAAGTGCCCTGTAGGCAGGAAGGGGGTAGAAGTGTCCGGTAGGCGAGGGGTTAAAAATGACTAACGCAGGCCATAGGCGGTTCGTTTATCGGCTGATTTTTCATCCAAAAAACGAAACATGGGTCGTTCTATTGCCACCAATGATTGCAAAAATCGTCCGTTTTTCACGAATTTTCCAGCATGACCGATAAACGAAATGAGAAGGAACCACGAAAATTGGCCGATTATTCTTTCAGACGAAAAATCAGCCTATAAATGAACCGTCTATGGCCTGCATTAGATCCTCCAAACATTAAATCGTTTTTTTTTTCCCTGTTTGTAGCAGACGCCATAGAGAATACAATTTATTGTTTACGTCACGCGGTATTTGCGCAGCAGTTTTCAAACCATTTTTTTTTTGAGAAACAAAAGACACTTTGATAACTTTTAATATCAAAAACCCAATAAATCACCCCAATTTTGTGGTTTTGTATTTTTTCCCCCGGTAAAATATAAAAGTCCGGATCGAATGATAACACTGGGAGTCACATTGTGCTCGCCCAATCGATGCGCAGCAACTTACACACCCCCCCGCGCGAGTATTCAGATCAGCAGCACCCAGATTATTGCACAGAAATCCCCCTCCCTCTAAAACACAAAAAAACAAAAACCCCCCCCCAAAAAATAACCACACAAAAAAAAAAAAACAAAAAAAAAAAAAAAAAAACACCACAAGAAACAAAAAAAAAAACCCACAAAAAAAAAAAAAGAACAAAAAAAAAAGAACAAAAAAAAAACGCACGGATGGTCCCCTCCCAATTGGGATGCATGTGCAAGGTGGCTCGGGTGCCCCCATCTGTATGTTGAACCCCTCCACCGTCCCAGCCAGGTCACATGACAGGGCCATACACACACCAACTATGGACGTTCATCATACAAGATACGGCTCAGACGCCGTCCACACATCGAATATTATTTACATTGAAAGTCAAATATTTCTCCATCAGGAATTCACTTCTAAGGCTCTTTAGTGGCCTCCAGTCCCTGGGGGGCCCCCCCCCCCCCAAGATAGGACGATGGCCGCCCGTGGTGGTGTCATGTATGGGAAGGTAGAGGGAGCGGACGCTTCCCGTCATCTGAGAAGAGCCTGAATAATTGACAAGACGATCCACCTTCTGCCCGGAGCCCAGATCGGTTTCCCTTCAATGTGAGAAGTCGATGACGTGGGGGACGGGGACAGTCTATGTACATAGAGGTGTGCAGGACCACCGCTGGGTGCCGGGCAGAAAATGCTGGAGGATAACCGATCCAAAACACATTGAAGATAACCGATCCAAAACGCATCGTGCCAAAAGGATCGCATCCTCTCCGGCTAGGTTCGCACCTCTGCGTGCCGGGAACACGCGCAAAATCATGCACTGTCCCACAACGCAAAAAAAAAACAAAAAAACCAAACCGCCACCCTGTAGCAGTGTCATTATCTGTCATTGGCACCCCCATGCATCTGGGGGGGGGGGGGGGGCGTCAACGCATGTTCTTTGGAAGAGTCAGGGAATTTTTCCTGAATTTCACGTCATATAAGGATGGCCATTAAAATAAATGCGCCGCTCTACATGCGATATGCAGAAATAATCCGGGCCGGGTCACACCGGTTGTATCAAAGGAACGCACTGGAGTACGGGGCGGAACTTGGTCACCGAGATGACAGGGGGCGCAAGTGAGTCAGTAGAGGACACAGGGAGCGGGGGGAGCGCTAGGAGCCCCTAGACGACACAGGGAGCGGGGGGAGCGCTAGGAGCCCCTAGACGACACAGGGAGCGGGGGGAGCGCTAGGAGCCCCCTAGACGACACAGGGAGCTGGGGGAGCGCTAGGAGCCCAAAGAAGACACAGGGAGCAGGGGGAGCGCTAGGAGCCCCTAGACGACACAGGGAGCGGGGGGGGAGCGCTAGGAGCCCCTAGACGACACAGGGAGCGGGGGGGGAGCGCTAGGAGCCCCTAGACGACACAGGGAGCGGGGGGGGGAGCGCTAGGAGCCCCTAGACGACACAGGGAGCGGGGGGAGCGCTAGGAGCCCCTAGACGACACAGGGAGCGGGGGGAGCGCTAGGAGCCCCTAGACGACACAGGGAGCGGGGGGAGCGCTAGGGGCCCCTAGACGACACAGGGAGCGGGGGGAGCGCTAGGAGCCCCTAGACGACACAGGGAGCGGGGTGGGGGAGCACTAGGAGCCCCTAGACCCTAGACGACACAGGGACCGGGGGGGAGCGCTAGGAGCCCCTAGACGACACAGGGACCGGGGGGGAGCGCTTGGAGCCCCTAGACGACACAGGGAGCGGGGGGAGCGCTAGGAGCCCCTAGACGACACAGGGAGCGGGGGGAGCGCTAGGAGCCCCTAGACGACACAGGGAGCGGGGGAGCGCTAGGAGCCCCTAGACGACACAGGGAGCGGGGGGAGCGCTAGGGGCCCCTAGACGACACAGGGAGCGGGGGGAGCGCTAGGGGCCCCTAGACGACACAGGGAGCGGGGGGAGCGCTAGGAGCCCCTAGACGACACAGGGACCGGGGGGAGCGCTAGGAGCCCCTAGACGACACAGGGACCGGGGGGGGGGGGAGCGCTAGGAGCCCTAGACGACACAGGGAGCGGGGGGAGCGCTAGGAGCCCCTAGACGACACAGGGAGCGGGGGGAGCGCTAGGAGCCCCTAGACGACACAGGGACCGGGGGGAGCGCGCTAGGAGCCCCTAGACGACACAGGGACCGGGGGGAGCGCGCTAGGAGCCCCTAGACGACACAGGGAGCGGGGGGAGCGCTAGGAGCCCCTAGACGACACAGGGACCGGGGGGAGCGCTAGGAGCCCCTAGACGACACAGGGACCGGGGGGGAGCGCTAGGAGCCCCTAGACGACACAGGGACCGGGGGGGAGCGCTAGGAGCCCCTAGACGACACAGGGACCGGGGGGGAGCGCTAGGAGCCCCTAGACGACACAGGGACCGGGAGGGGAGCGCTAGGAGCCCCTAGATGACACAGGGACCGGGGGGGGAGCGCTAGGAGCCCCTAGACGACACAGGGACCGGGGGGAGCGGCTAGGAGCCCCTAGACGACACAGGGAGCGGGGGGAGCGCTAGGAGCCCCTAGACGACACAGGGAGCGGGGGAGCGCTAGGAGCCCCTAGACGACACAGGGAGCGGGGGGAGCGCTAGGAGCCCCTAGACGACACAGGGAGCGGGGGGAGCGCTAGAAGCCCCTAGACGACACAGGGACCGGGGGAGCGCGCTAGGAGCCCTAGACGACACAGGGACCGGGGGGAGCGCTAGGAGCCCCTAGACGACACAGGGACCGGGGGGGAGCGCTAGGAGCCCCTAGACGACACAGGGACCGGGGGGAGCGCTAGGAGCCCCTAGACGACACAGGGACCGGGGGGGAGCGCTAGGAGCCCCTAGACGACACAGGGACCGGGGGGGAGCGCTAGGAGCCCCTAGACGACACAGGGACCGGGGGGAGCGCTAGGAGCCCCTAGACGACACAGGGACCGGGGGGGAGCGCGCTAGGAGCCCCTAGACGACACAGGGAGCGGGGGGAGCGCTAGGAGCCCCTAGACGACACAGGGAGCGGGGGGAGCGCTAGGAGCCCCTAGACGACACAGGGAGCGGGGGGAGCGCTAGGAGCCCCTAGACGACACAGGGAGCGGGGGGAGCGCTAGGAGCCCTAGACGACACAGGGAGCGGGGGGAGCGCTAGGAGCCCCTAGACGACACAGGGAGCGGGGGGAGCGCTAGGAGCCCCTAGACGACACAGGGAGCTGGGGGGGGGAGCGCTAGGAGCCCCTAGACGACACAGGGACCAGGGGGGAGCGCTAGGAGCCCCTAGACGACACAGGGACCGGGGGGGGGGGGGAGCGCTAGGAGCCCCTAGACGACACAGGGAGCGGGGGGAGCGCTAGGAGCCCCTAGACGACACAGGGAGCGGGGGGAGCGCTAGGAGCCCCTAGACGACACAGGGACCGGGGGGAGCGCTAGGAGCCCCTAGACGACACAGGGACCGGGGGGAGCGCTAGGAGCCCCTAGACGACACAGGGACCGGGGGGAGCGCTAGGAGCCCCTAGACGACACAGGGACCGGGGGGAGCGCTAGGAGCCCCTAGACGACACAGGGACCGGGAGGAGCGCTAGGAGTCCCTAGACGACACAGGGACCGGGGGGGGAGCGCTAGGAGCCCCTAGACGACACAGGGACCGGGGGGGGAGCGCTAGGAGCCCCTAGACGACACAGGGACCGGGAGGAGCGCTAGGAGTCCCTAGACGACACAGGGACCGGGGGGAGCGCTAGGAGTCCCTAGACGACACAGGGAGCGGGGGGGAGCGCTAGGAGTCCCTAGACGACACAGGGACCGGGGGGAGCGCTAGGAGTCCCTAGACGACACAGGGACCGGGGGGAGCGCTAGGAGTCCCTAGACGACACAGGGACCGGGGGGAGCGCTAGGAGCCCCTAGACGACACAGGGACTGGGGGACTGAGGACCATGTCTGCGTAACATGCGTTGCAACAGCCACTTGCAGCCTCCATCGGAAACCTGTGTGACAGGGTGACAACACAGGAGTGAAACTGGGAGACAGGGACGGGGCGTTGTCACCCGATAACAGGAAGTGCCCGGACAAGGACCTTCACGGCAGGATCACCAGGGATTACTTTATGTAAAGCTGAAGATTTTAAAAGATGGACCAATTGAAATGGCGCGATGGAGGCGGAGTTCCGTGGGATTGGAGCGTCAGGTTTACACGACGTTGAAGGGTTAACGCGACTCTGCGCACTTCCTGAGAGGCGAAGTCCTCACAACAAACCGCAACTTTTATTTTTATTTTTTTTTTTCACATTTCGGGTCCAGCCCTGCATTGTGTTATCTCAGAAATCCCTCACAGGACCTACAGTCCCTCCGCTGGGACCATTGTCTGCAGAGCAGGAAAAACTGGATCCCGTGTTTACCTGGAGAGGTGTCCTCCATACCAGGTGTGGTCACCACCCTCCCCATTGTGGGCCCAACAAATCCCTGCGGTCCCTGTACTGCGCCACCGTGTATGTCAGAGCATGTATACTAGGGTGTGACTGCGGGGGAGGGGACATTAGAGTGTAAGCTCTTCTGTACAGAGACTGATGGGACTGTGGGGGAGGGGACATTAGAGCGTAAGCTCTTCTGTACAGAGACTGATGTGACTGTGGGGGAGGGGACATTAGAGCGTAAGCTCCTCTGTACAGAGACTGATGTGACTGCGGGGGAGGGGACATTAGAGCGTAAGCTCCTCTGGTACAGAGACTGATGGGACTGTGGGGGGAGGGGACATTAGAGCGTAAGCTCCTCTGGTACAGAGACTGATGGGACTGTGGGGGAGGGGACATTAGAGTGTAAGCTCCTCTGGTACAGAGACTGATGGGACTGTGGGGGAGGGGACATTAGAGTGTAAGCTCCTCTGGTACAGAGACTGATGTGACTGTGGGGGGGAGGGGACATTAGAGCGTAAGCTCCTGTGGTACAGAGACTGATGTGACTGTGGGGGAGGGGACATTAGAGTGTAAGCTCCTCTGGTACAGAGACTGATGTGACTGTGGAGGAGGGGACATTAGAGCGTAAGCTCCTCTGGTACAGAGACTGATGGGACTGCGGGGGAGGGGACATTAGAGTGTAAGCTCCTCTGGTAAAGAGACTGATGGGACTGCGGGGGAGGGGACATTAGAGTGTAAGCTCCTCTGGTACAGAGACTGATGGGACTGCGGGGGAGGGGACATTAGAGTGTAAGCTCCTCTGGTAAAGAGACTGATGGGACTGCGGGGGAGGGGACATTAGAGTGTAAGCTCCTCTGGTACAGAGACTGATGGGACTGTGGGGGGGAGGGGACATTAGAGTGTAAGCTCCTCTGGTACAGAGACTGATGGGACTGTGGGGGAGGGGACATTAGAGTGTAAGCTCCTCTGGTACAGAGACTGATGTGACTGTGGAGGAGGGGACATTAGAGCGTAAGCTCCTCTGGTACAGAGACTGATGGGACTGCGGGGGAGGGGACATTAGAGTGTAAGCTCCTCTGGTACAGAGACTGATGGGACTGTGGGGGAGGGGACATTAGAGTGTAAGCTCCTCTGGTACAGAGACTGATGGGACTTCCCTTCATGTTTCACACTGAACTGCTCCCCACCCCGGGGGGGGGGGGGGATCTCCCCGTTACTGACGTCTTGGTATATCAGAAGCTATTTTCTCTCTCACTCCCTTGGAACATTTGCTGTTTCCATGTGTTTGGCGACATCCAATGTTTGAACTTCTCCTCCCTCATCTCGCTCTGCGACAAAGCGCTGAAGTCCGCCACACTGCAGCATACAGAGCGGTTTATGACCAGCTGACCTTCGAGGGGGGGGGGGGGGGGTCACTAGCTGAAGGTCGGGGAACAAAACTGACAGGATATGAGCCAAGTCAAGGCCATGATTTCTGGATGGATGTCAAAAAAAAAAAAAAAAAAGTAAAAAAAGTGTGTGTATATACACACTACATTAAAAAGTATTGGCCCCGCCCTCCACATCATGTGATTCAGGTGTTCCAATCCCCTCCACATCATGTGATTCAGGTGTTCCAATCCCCTCCACATCATGTGATTCAGGTGTTCCAATCCCTTCCACATCATGTGATTCAGGTGTTCCAATCCCCTCCACATCATGTGATTCAGGTGTTCCAATCCCCTCCACATCATGTGATTCAGGTGTTCCAATCCCCTCCACATCATGTGATTCAGGTGTTCCAATCCCCTCCACATCATGTGATTCAGGTGTTCCAATCCCCTCCCAATCATGTGATTCAGGTGTTCCAATCCCCTCCTAATCATGTGATTCAGGTGCTCCAATCCCCTCCATATCATGTGATTCAGGTGCTCCAATCCCCTCCATATCATGTGATTCAGGTGTTCCAATCCCCTCCATGGACACAGGTGTATACAATCAAGCCCCTAGGCATGCAGACGCTTCTACAAACATTGGTGAAAGAATGGGTCGCTCTCAGGAGCTCAGTGACTCCAAGCGTGGTCCCGTGATAGGTGGCCACCTGGGCAATAAGTCCATCCGTGACATTTCCTGGCTACTAAATATTCCACACTCAACTGTTAGTGGGATTATAACAAAGTGGAAGCCACTGGGAACAGCCACTCAGCCACCAAGTGGTAGGCCACGTCACATGACAGGGCGGGGTCAGCTCATGCTGAAGCGCACAGTGCGCAGAAGTCACCAACTGTCTGCAGAGTCAATAGCTAAAGACCTCCAAACTTGGTGTGGCCTTCAGATGAGCCCAACAACAGTGCGTAGAGAGCTTCATGGAATGGGTTTCCATGGCCGAGCAGCTGTGGCTGCGTGTCCTCGAGTGCAGATCTCACATGTGACACGGATACCGGGGAGGGAGCTGCGTGTCCTGGAGTGCAGATCTCACATGTGACACGGATACCAGGGAGGGGGCTGCGAGTCCTGGAGTGCAGATCTCACATGTGACACGGATACCGGGGAGGGGGCTGCGTGTCCTGCAGTGCAGATCTCACATGTGACACGGATACCGGGGAGGGAGCTGCGTGTCCTGCAGTGCAGATCTCACATGTGACACGGATACCGGGGAGGGGGCTGCGTGTCCTGGAGTGCAGATCTCACATGTGACACGGATACCGGGGAGGGGGCTGCGTGTCCTGCAGTGCAGATCTCACATGTGACACGGATACCGGGGAGGGGGCTGCGTGTCCTGCAGTGCAGATCTCACATGTGACACGGATACCGGGGAGGGGGCTGCGTGTCCTGCAGTGCAGATCTCACATGTGACACGGATACCGGGGAGGGGGCTGCGTGTCCTGGAGTGCAGATCTCACATGTGACATGGATACCGGGGAGGGGGCTGCGTGTCCTGCAGTGCAGATCTCACAGGTGACATGGATACCGGGGAGGGGGCTGCGTGTCCTGCAGTGCAGATCTCACAGGTGACATGGATACCGGGGAGGGGGCTGCGTGTCCTGGAGTGCAGATCTCACATGTGACACGGATACCGGGGAGGGGGCTGCGTGTCCTGGAGTGCAGATCTCACATGTGACACGGATACCGGGAGGGGGCTGCGTGTCTTGGAGTGCAGATCTCACATGTGACATTGATACCGGGGAGGGGGCTGCGTGTCCTGGAGTGCAGATCTCACATGTGACATGGATACCGGGGAGGGGGCTGCGTGTCCTGCAGTGCAGATCTCACATGTGACATGGATACCGGGGAGGGGGCTGCGTGTCCTGCAGTGCAGATCTCACATGTGACATGGATACCGGGGAGGGGGCTGCGTGTCCTGCAGTGCAGATCTCACATGTGACATGGATACCGGGGAGGGGGCTGCGTGTCCTGCAGTGCAGATCTCACATGTGACATGGATACCGGGGAGGGGGCTGCGTGTCCTGGAGTGCAGATCTCACATGTGACATGGATACCGGGGAGGGGGCTGCGTGTCCTGCAGTGCAGATCTCACATGTGACATGGATACCGGGGAGGGGGCTGCGTGTCCTGCAGTGCAGATCTCACATGTGACATGGATACCGGGGAGGGGGCTGCGTGTCCTGCAGTGCAGATCTCACATGTGACATGGATACCGGGGGGGGAGCTGCGTGTCCTGCAGTGCAGATCTCTCTTCCCTCGGAATACTAGAGCGTTGGTTCCTCCGGCCATGTTTGGCCATTCCTGTGTTGAACCCGGATTACATGCTCAGCCTGTAGCGGGGGAGGTGCTCAGGTGCGAGGAGCTCCAAGAACTCACGCTGGAAGCTGCAGCATGTCCTCACCTGTCGGTGTTCCTCCCTCTGACAGCTGCGCAGCCCCGGCCGCCCCACAGATACGGCTCCTACACGCCGCTCACCCTGGGAACAGGAGCCCCGAGGCCAAGCTGCTTCACATACTTTATATGTCAATTATTAAATGGAAGAGAATCACAAGCAGCCAAGCGATGATTAGTGCTGGCCCAGCTCCAAATACTCCAAGGGAATCCCCGCCTCCCTCACAAGGCACTAGGAGGCAGAGCAGCGGAACTGTCCGCTATGAAGTGATTTTTGCCGTTTCGCATTTCATGCCAGAGGCGTCAGACAGAAACGCTTCATATTCATGTCTGTGACAAGGCGAGCCGCCATTCTACCGACACATCTGGCTGCAATCAGTAGCAAGCTTGACATTTCTCAGACACTTCAAGAGCCGGTTATGGCCATTTGGGCAGAAAGCAGTTGATGAATTAAAGAAAATATATATCTATTTAAATAAATATTCTATAAAAGCTCATTAGCCACCATCCTGGGTATATACTAAAGCCTGCTTATAATTTGGTCTTCCTTAATTTTACCACCCCCCCCCCCAACCTCAATCAGCATGCTAATGTCATTTTTAAAACCTGTTCTCATCCTAGGGCAAAGGAGATAACCCGCAGCAGCTGCCCAAACTCCTATCCTGGGCAACAAAGATAATAACCCCCAGCAGCTGCCCCAGACTCCTATCCCTGGGAAATAAGGAAAATTACCCCCACCAGCTGCCCCAGAGCAATGGAGATAACCCCCAGCAGCTGCCCCAGACTCCTAACCTGGGCAACGAAGATAACCCCCAGCAGCTGCCCTAGACTCTTACTCAGGACAAACGGAGATAACCCCCAGCAGCTGCCCCAGAATCCTACCCCGGGGAAACGGAGATAATAACCCCCGACAGCTGCCCCAGACTCCTATCCCGGGCAACAGAGATAACCCCCAGCAGATGCCCCAGACTCCTATCCTGGGGCAATGAGGAAAAAAAAACCCAGCAGTTGCCCCAGACTCCTATCCTGGGGCAATGAGGAAAAAAAACCCCAGCAGTTGCCCCAGACTCCTATCCTGGGGCAATGAGGAAAAAAAACCCCAGCAGTTGCCCCAGACTCCTATCCTGGAGCAATGGAGATAACCCCCAGCAGCTGCCCCAGACTCCTATCCTGGGGCAATGAGGAAAAAAAAACCCAGCAGTTGCCCCAGACTCCTATCCTGGGGCAATGAGGAAAAAAAAACCCAGCAGTTGCCCCAGACTCCTATCCTGGGGCAATGAGGAAAAAAAACCCCAGCAGTTGCCCCAGACTCCTATCCTGGGGCAATGAGGAAAAAAAACCCCAGCAGTTGCCCCAGACTCCTATCCTGGGGCAATGAGGAAAAAAAACCCCAGCAGTTGCCCCAGACTCCTATCCTGGAGCAATGGAGATAATAACCCCCAGCAGCTGCCCCAGACTCCTATCCTGGGGCAATGGAGATAACCCCCAGCAGCTGCCCCAGACTCCTATCCTGGGGCAATGGAGATAATAACCCCCAGCAGCTGCCCCAGGATAAGGAAAACAGGAAAAGAATTAAAGTCTGGAGGGTGTCCATGTTGATGATGACAAGGACCTCTTCCTCACAACCCTGGCCTGGTGGTTGTGGGGGTTATGGGGGGGGGGGGGATGACTTATTGGAATCTGGAAGCCCAAGAAACTCCTGGTCAGCTCCTAAATAGTATACAGCAGCCGTTCGAAACCAGGGTTCCCCCAGAGGTTGCGAGGGATTCCTTGAGCCGCTGCTCATTGACCTCCCATTTGAGGGTGCCTCCTCAGTTCCAGGCCAATGCCAGTCGCATAACACAAAAGATCTAAGGGTGGGATTCGGACCACCACTGAAAAGGGGAGGGCATTTCTCCAACTGACACCAATGAATTGGTTTCAGAAGGGGTCACCCGAAACTTCAAAATTATTTCTGGGGCAGCGCAATGCCTAAGTGGTTAGCACTTCCGCCCGGCAGTACTCGGGTCTTTGGTTCGAATCCCAACCACAGCACCACCTGCCTGGAGCTTGCATGTTCTCTCTGTGCCTGCGTGGGTTTCATCCCGGTACTCTGGTTTCCTCCCACTCTCCAAAGACATGCTGGTAAGTTAACTGGCTCCTGTCTACATTGGCCCTAGTATGTGTATGTATGAATGTGAGCTAGGGACCTTAGATTGTACGCCCCTTGAGGGTTAGGGACTGATGTGAATGTAATTATATATATATATACATACAGAGAGAGAGAGAGAGAGAACCGTTCTCCTGGCAACCACCAAACCCAGACACATCCATCGGATTGCCAGACAGACAAGTGTGATTGGTCCCTCCAGAGAACACGTCTCCTCTGCTCTAGAGTCCAGTGGCGGCGTGCTTTACACCACGGCATCCGACGCTTTGCATTGCACTTGGTGATGGAAGGCTTGGATGCAGCTGCTCGGCCATGGAAACCCATTCCATGAAGCTCTCTACACACTGTTGTTGGGCTCATCTGGAGGCCACACCAAGTTTGGAGGTCTTTAGCTATTGACTCTGCAGACAGTTGGCGACTTCTGCGCACTGTGCGCTTCAGCATGCGCTGACCCCGCCCTGTCATGTGACGTGGCCTACCACTTGGTGGCTGAGTGGCTGTTGTTCCCAGTGGCTTCCACTTTGTTATAATCCCACTAACAGTTGAGCGTGGAATATTTAGTAGCCAGGAAATGTCACGGATGGACTTATTGCCCAGGTGGCCACCTATCACGGGACCACGCTTGGAGTCACTGAGCTCCTGAGAGCGACCCATTCTTTCACCAATGTTTGTAGAAGCCGTCTGCATGTCTAGGGGCTTGATTGTATACACCTGTGTCCATGGAGGGGATTGGAACACCTGAATCACATGATATGGAGGGGATTGGAATACCTGAATCACACGATATGGAGGGGATTGGAATACCTGAATCACACGATATGGAGGGGATTGGAACACCTGAATCACATGATAGGGAGGGGATTGGAATACCTGAATCACACGATATGGAGGGGATTGGAGCACCAGAATCACATGATAGGGAGGGGATTGGAGCACCAGAATCACATGATAGGGAGGGGATTGGAGCAACTGAATCACATGATAGGGAGGGGATTGGAGCACCTGAATCACATGATAGGGAGGGGATTGGAGCACCTGAATCACATGATAGGGAGGGGATTGGAGCACCTGAATCACATGATAGGGAGGGCGGGGACAATACTTTGGGCAACATAGTGTATCTATCTATCTATATATATATATCTCGATGCATAAATCGAGGGCGCCATATAACTGCCTGTAGTAAATAACTCCATTTGTAGGGTTCCTCTGGGGCGGGAAGGCGGGGGTACCCCATCTGCCCCCCAATGATACATGATCAGTGTCACATTTCCATCGCACATTTGCAGGGGGATGATTTCGCTTCCCAATGCGTTCCCCCAGATATAAAATCGACTTCTTCAGGAAACGTTTGGAGACATTTAGAGGATTGTGCGATTGGACAGAAATGCGTGGATGGCAGAGAGACTTGTGATGGAACGCAGTGGGGGGGATTCTCCTGGAATTTCTGGTCTCTTATGAAGGAACATCGACATACATGAACACAGGACGTACACATAGGACATACATGAACACAGGACGTACACATAGGACATACATGAACACAGGACGTACACATAGGACATACATGAACACAGGACGTACACATAGGACATACATGAACACAGGACGTACACATAGGACATACATGAACACAGGACGTACACATAGGACATACATGAACACAGGACGTACACATAGGACATACATGAACACAGGACGTACACATAGGACATACATGAACACAGGACGAGTACTTTCTACGTACGGATTCCTCATACTCTGGTTGGCGGGGCGGTAATAACACATCATTAAAGTGTCAGCAGCAATGGAGGTTATTTATATCAGAACATTCTCAGCTCCCCCCCCCCCCCATTCCAGGCATGTACCTACACGAAGGAGCCCCGCCGGGCGATCGGGAGCTCCTGGGGCCCCATGCGACTCGCATTCCACCTGTGTGAATGACATGGCCGGCGGGGAGGAGGAGGGGGACTCGGGACAGTCTGCTTACCAAGTCACAGATTAAAGGATCGCTACGAAAAGGAACATTGTAACATTTTCAGATACATCACCCAATACTGATACATTATTACAGATACAAACATAAAATATCTGAAAACCGTACAGCTGGGGTGAAACCAACACCAGGGGGCTCCGGACTTAACAAGGGGCCAGTGTACTGTCCAGCAGGCTTCGGGGGGGCCAGACTGTGGCCATTGGAAGCAGAAAGTGTCCTGGCGTCAGTGGGAGTAAACAATACCCTGACATCTTCGGTGTCGTTGGGAGGAACTGTGCTTCGTCGTTGGCGTCATTGGGTGGGAAGAACAATGCTCCATTACTGGTGTCACTGGGAAGAATGGTACCCCATCACTAGTGTCATTGGGAGGAACTATGCCCCATCGTTGGCATCATTGGATGGGAAGAACAATGCTCCAACACTGGTGTCACTGGGAAGAATGGCACCCCATCACTAGAGTCATAGGGAGGAACTGTGCCCCATCATTGACATCATTGGGTGGGAAGAACAATGCTCCAATACTGGTGTCACTTGGAAGCATGGTACCCCATCACTAGTGTCAATGGGAGGAACTGTGCCCCGTCATTGGCATCATTGGGTGGGAAGAACAATGCTCCAACACTGGTGTCACTGGGAAGAATGGTGCCCCATCATTGGTGTCATTGGGAGGAACTGTGCCCCAAAGTTGGCGTCATTGGGTGGGAAGAATCATGCCCCATCACTGGTGTCACTGGGAAGAATGGTACCCCATCACTAGTGTCGTTGAGAGGAACTGTGTCCCGTTGTTGGCATCATTGGGTGGGAAGAACAATGCTCCAACACTGGTGTCACTGGGAAGCATGGTACCCCATCACTAGTGTCATTGGGAGGAACTGTGCCCCGTCATTGGCATCATTGGGTGGGAAGAACAATGCTCCAACACTGGTGTCACTGGGAAGAATGGTGCCCCATCATTGGTGTCATTGGGAGGAACTGTGCCCCAAAGTTGGCGTCATTGGGTGGGAAGAATCATGCCCCATCACTGGTGTCACTGGGAAGAATGGTACCCCATCACTAGTGTCGTTGAGAGGAACTGTGCCCCGTCATTGGCATCATTGGGTGGGAAGAACAATGCTCCAACACTGGTGTCACTTGGAAGCATGGTACCCCATCACTAGTGTCATTGGGAGGAACTGTGCCCCGTCGTTGACATCATTGGGTGGGAGGAACAATGCTCCAATACTGGTGTCACTGGGAAGAATGGTGCCCCATCATTTGTGCCATTGGGTGGGAAGAATCATGCCCCAACACAAAAAAGGTAACATTCTAACATTTTCAGATACATCACCCCAATACTGATACATTATTACGGATACAAAAATAAGGAAATATCCAAAAACGGTACAGCTGGGGTAAAACTAAAGTTTGCTGTACACCCGGGGTCTCCAAACTTTCATAACAAGGGGCCAGTTTACTGTCCTTGAGACTTCAGGGGGGCCGGACTGTGGCCATATGAAGCAGAAACCATCCTGACGTTAGTGGGAGTAAACAATACCCTGACATCTTCGGTGTCGTTGAGAGGAGCTGTGCCACGTCGTTGGGGGTCATTGGCTGGAAAGAACAATGCCCCAACACTGGTGTCACTGGGAAGCATGGTACCCCATCACTAGTGTCATTGGGAAGAACTGTGCCCCGTCGTTGGCATCATTGGGTGGGAAGAACAATGCTCCAACACTGGTGTCACTGGGAAGAATGGTACCCCATCACTAGTGTCATTGGGAGGAACTGTGCCCCACAGTTGGCGTCATTGGGTGGGAAGAATCATGCCCCATCACTGGTGTCATTGGGAAGAATGGTACCCCATCACTGGGAGGAACTATGCTCCATAATTGGTGTCATTGGGTGGGAAGAATCATGCCCCAACACTGGTGTCATTGGGAAGAATGGTGCCCCATCACTGGGAGGAACTATGCTCCATAATTGGTGTCATTGGGTGGGAAGAATCATGCCCCAACACTGGTGTCATTGGTAGGAACTGTGTCCCATCATTGGCGAAATTTGGGTGGGAATAATCATGCCCCAACACTGGTGTCACTGGGAAGAATTGTGCCCCCTCATTGGTGTCATTGGGACACCGAACTTAACAAGAGGCCAGTGCACTGTCCATCAGGCTTCGGGGGGGCCAGACTGTGGCCATTGGAAGCAGAAAATGTCCTGGCGTCAGTGGGAGTAAACAATACCCTGACATCTTCGGTGTCGTTGAGAGGAACTGTGCCCCGTCGTTGGCGTCATTGGGTGGGAAGAACAATGCTCCAACACTGGTGTCACTGGGAAGAATGGTACCCCATCACTAGTGTCATTGGGAGGAACTGTGCCCCGTCGTTGGCATCATTGGGTGGGAAGAACAATGCTCCAATACTGGTGTCACTGGGAAGAATGGTACCCCATCACTAGTGTCATTGGGAGGAACTGTGCCCCACAGTTGGCGTCATTGGGTGGGAAGAATCATGCCCCATCACTGGTGTCATTGGGAAGAATGGTGCCCCATCACTGGTGTCATTGGGAAGAATGGTGCCCCATCACTGGTGTCACTGGGAGGAACTATGCTCCATAATTGGTGTCATTGGGTGGGAAGAATCATGCCCCAACACTGGTGTCATTGGTAGGAACTGTGTCCCATCAATGGCGAAATTGGGTGGGAATAATCATGCTCCAACAGTGGTGTCACTGGGAAGAATGGTGCCACATCACCGGTGTCATTGGGAGGAACCGTTCTCCATCACTGGTGTCGTTGGGTGAGAAGAATCATGCCCCAACACTGGTGGCACTGTGAAGAATTGTGCCCCCTCATTGGTGTCATTGGGAAGAATCATGTCCCTTTGTTGTCAGTGGATGAAATATTGCCCCAAGGGCCGGATAAAAGCGAGCAAAGTGCCACATCCAGCCCCCAGGCTGCAGTTTGGAGACCGCCGCTGTACACCATCCATTATTTTAGTCTCGTGTCACAAAGATTAGGACTACTTTTTGCTGATTTCATTGCGACTTCCATAGACTTCTGTTACCGGTGAGAACCTGGGCGAAGCTTTTTGACGAACAGCGATTTTGGAAAAAGGATCGGGGATGTTTTCCCATTTCTAGCACATAGGCCAGCACACGGATATGAATGGGCCAATCTACATCACACGTCCTGGGAGGATGCAGGACCAGTCCAAATGTGCCACCATGCCTCATGCATATGCCGAGGGGAGCCGGCTGTGAGACATCAGGAGATCACAACCAGCTTCCAAATCCAAGATGGTGGCACTAGAGAACTGGAGCAACTACATGGACTGGACTCCATGGGCTGGTAAAGGTTGGTTTCTTAAAAGTCAACCCCAGACGTTGCCCGACTGTGAGTGGCTATATCCAAAGTCGTAGTATCGTAGTTGAGTGGCATTCAGGGGCAGACTGACAACTCATGGGGCCCCTGGGCAATAGGGGATCATGGGGCCCCTGTGTCCTTGCCCAAAGTCAAAAAAGCCTATGAAAAAGGTACCAGGGGCATCTCATGGGGCTCCCTACAGACCCCGGGCCCTCGGGCAGTGCCCAATTTTCCAAATGGTCAGTCCACCCCTGGTGGCATTGGTTTCCTCAGGCAGCGGTGGGCTTTCTTGTAACAGCAATCCAACCAACTAATTAGCCGCTGCATTGCTTTTACAAGCAGCGTGAGGGGACGTCTCCCCCCCCCCCCCCCCCCGGCTTCTTGGGCTCTCCCCTTCCACAGGGGAACCAGGTTCTGCTGGCCGACCATAGAGCAGCTCAGTGACTGAAATGGCCCAGATCATCTCTATGGTCATCTCTATGGTCTGAAAAACTGAAAGCGATGAGCATTTCATCATTTCTGGTTTTTCCAGATGCCTACAAAAGCTACTTTTCACTTGGAACAGTATCCGATTACACCGATCTCTCCTCTCCCCTGCAGTGTTTTTGCACGCATTGGCACCCTTGCGGCGCAAACGCGGCAGCTGCAGGGGAGAGGATGGAGCATGGGAACCTATGGGTGACATCAAAGCTCCTGGAATTCCCAGGCGTTAGCGAATACTAGTTCCTCTCCCATACGGTGTTTTGGAACTCTTGTGGTGCTATTCATTGTTAATGGCACCCCAATCATGGCAGTTGCAGGGGAGAGAAGGGAACACCAACAACTGGGACATGGGAACCTATGAGTGACACCACCACTCATGCAATTCCCAGGCGATACTGAACACTCTCTCCTCTACACTGCTGTATTTTTTGCATTCATTGTCACTCTTATGGTGCCATTCATTGTTAATGGCACCCCAAATGCAGCAGTTGCAGGGGAGAGAAGGGAGCACCGACAACAGCTGAGACATGGGAGCCTATGGGTGACACCACCACTCCTGGAATTCCCAGGCATTAGCAAACACCCTCTACTCTCCCCTACTGTATTTTGTGCATGCATTGTCACCCTTGTGGTGCCATTCATTGTTAATGCCCCCCCCCCCCCCAATTGTGGCAGCTGCAGGGGAGAAAAGGGAGCACTGACAACAGCTGAGACATGGGAGCCTATGGGTAATGACACTGCTCCCGGAATTCACCTGTGTTAGCAAACACCCTTTCTCCTACGGCGTTTTTTTGCACGCTCTGTCACCCTTGTGATGCTATTCATTCTTAATGCCCCCCCTCCCTCGCACTAGTGGCAGCTGCAGGGGAGACAAGGGAGTACCGACAACAGCTAAGATATGGGAGCCTATGGGTAATGTCGCCACTCCTGGAATTCACAGGTGTTGGTGAACACCCTAACTCCTACGGGATTTTTTTTGCACGCACTGTCACCGTTGTGGTACTATTCATTCTTAATGGCCCCCCCAATCATGGCAGCTGCAGGGGAGAAAAGGGAGCACCAACAACAGCTGAGACATGGGAACCTATGGGTAATGTCACTGCTCCCAGAATTCACAGATGTTGGCGAACACTCTTCTCCTACGCAGTGTCACCCTTGTGGTGCTATTCATTCTTAATGGCCCCCCCAATTGTGGCAGCTGCAGGGGAGAAAAAGGGAGCATTGACAACAGCTGAGACATGGGAGCCTATGGGTAATGTCGCCGCTCCTGGAATTCACAGGTGTTGGCGAACACCCTTTCTCCTACGGCGTTTTTTGCACGCACTGTCACCCTTGTGGTGCTATTCATTCTTAATGGCCCCCCCAATCGTGGCAGCTGCAGGGGAGAAAAGGGAGCACCAACAACAGCTAAGACATTTGAGCCTATGGGTAAAGACACTGCTCCCAGAATTCACAGATGTTGGCGAACACTCTTCTCCTACGCAGTGTCACCCTTGTGGTGCTATTCATTCTTAATGGCCCCCCCAATCGCACCAGTTGCAGGGGAGAAAAGGGAGCACCAACAACAGCTCAGACATGGAAGCCTATGGGTAATGACACGGTTCCTGGAATTCACAGGTGTTGGCGAACACCCTTTCTCCTACGGTGTTTTTTGCACGCACTGTCACCCTTGTGGTGCTATTCATTCTTAATGGCCCCCCCAATCATGACAGCTGCAGGGGAGAAAAGGGAGCACCAACAACAGCTAAGACATTTGAGCCTATGGGTAATGACACTGCTCCCAGAATTCACAGATGTTGGCGAACACTCTTCTCCTACGCAGTGTCACCCTTGTGGTGCTATTCATTCTTAATGGCCCCCCAATCGCACCAGTTGCAGGGGAGAAAAGGGAGCACCAACAACAGCTCAGACATGGAAGCCTATGGGTAATGACACGGTTCCTGGAATTCACAGGTGTTGGCGACCACCCTTTCTCCTACGGCGTTTTTTGCACGCACTGTCACCCTTGTGGTGCTATTCATTCTTAATGGCCCCCCCAATCATGACAGCTGCAGGGGAGAAAAGGGAGCACCAACAACAGCTAAGACATGCGAGCCTATGGGTAAAGACACTGCTCCCAGAATTCACAGATGTTGGCGAACACTCTTCTCCTACGCAGTGTCACCCTTGTGGTGCTATTCATTCTTAATGGCCCCCCCAATCGCACCAGTTGCAGGGGAGAAAAGGGAGCACCAACAACAGCTCAGACATGGAAGCCTATAGGTAACGTCACTGCTCCCAGAATTCACAGATGTTGGGGAACACTCTTTCCCCTACGCCCGGTCACTCTTCTGGTGATATTCATTGTAAATGGCCCCTCCCAAACGCGGCAAGCAGGTGCATTTTAGCGCGCATCAACACGGGTCAAAAGCGTGAGGTTAAAAAATGCGCAAAGTGCAAAACCCACAAAAGGGAAAGCGAGCGACTTGACTTTGTTGCAGGTAGGTCAGCTCACTGAAATGAATGCGTGAAATCGCACGCTCACAAAATGCTAGGTGTGAACTGAGCCTCAGGGGCCCCCAACACCTTACTGATGTTTTTTTTTTTTTTAATTTCACTGCACAAAGAATGCAGCGGGTGGAGTGAGCCTCTGCCGCAGGAAGATGCCCCTCAACAGACAGAACATCCCGGGACCACGGATCCGGGCGCTACTTTCTAGTGGGCGGGCAGAGTTGGGACGCGCATCTCAGTTCCTGCGATTCATATCGCAGGTCCACCCATAACTGAATCCATAAAAATACTTCGGATTCCATCGGATATGAACGCCCGGCGCCATCACGCAGGACTGGGAATGGAAAGCAAACAGCAGAAGAGGACGCGCAGAGCAGAGGGGGAAAACAAACAATCCAGCGGCCTGTCACAGGGCTAAAATGCAAATAGAACTTTGCCGGGATTAATGGCCGCCGCCTGACCCTCCCCGCCAGCCTAGAGCGGCCTGCCTGCCTGCCTGCAGGGGCCCCGACTACCTGCACGGGCCCCGACTACCAGCCGCTGCGACTTCTCTGAAAAGGAAACTCTTTATCTTATCGAGTTCCTATTCTGTAGAGCTAACCGAGCAATCAGCAACCCGGCCTGCCGGAACAATGGAGGATGGGGGAGGGGGGGACCAAACACCTAAAATACAAGGAGGACGAACGATTACAGATAATAGAACCAATTTTCAGAAAATTGACATTCTGAGTTATTGTGAAGTTTACCAGAAAGGTTTTTGTGATCCGACCCGCTGAATGTTTTATATATTATAAGAATCGTATTTTAGATGCTAGACCGACCTTTATACCAAAGCGGAACCATTGCAAAACCAATTCATTGGGGGTCGGTGGGAAGAACGTCCCTTACATTGGGGGTCGGTGGGAAGAACGTCCCTTACATTGGGGGTCGGTGGGAAGAATGTCCCTTACATTGGGGGGGGTCGGTGGGAAGAACGTCCCTTACATTGGGGGTCGGTGGGAAGAACGTCCCTTACATTGGGGGTCGGTGGGAAGAACGTCCCTTACATTGGGGGTCGGTGGGAAGAACGTCCCTTACATTGGGGGGGGGGGGGGGTCGGTGGGAAGAACGTCCCTTACATTGGGGGTCGGTGGGAAGAACGCCCCTTACATTGGGGGTCAGTGGGAAGAATGTCCCTTACATTGGGGATCAGTGGGAAGAATGTCCCTTACATTGGGGGTCAGTGGGAAGAATGTCCCTTACATTGGGGGTCAGTGGGAAGAATGTCCCTTACATTGGGGGTCAGTGGGAAGAATGTCCCTTACATTGGGGGTCAGTGGGAAGAATGTCCCTTACATTGGGGGTCAGTGGGAAGAATGTCCCTTACATTGGGGGTCAGTGGGAAGAATGTCCCTTACATTGGGGGGTCAGTGGGAAGAACGTCCCTTACATTGGGGGGTCGGTGGGAAGAACGTCCCTTACATTGGGGGTCGGTGGGAAGAACGTCCCTTACATTGGGGGTCGGTGGGAAGAACGTCCCTTACATTGGGGGTCAGTGGGAAGAACGTCCCTTACATTGGGGGTCAGTGGGAAGAACGTCCCTTACATTGGGGGTCAGTGGGAAGAACGTCCCTTACATTGGGGGTCAGTGGGATGAACGTCCCTTACATTGGGGGACAGTGGGAAGAATGTCCCTTACATTGGGGGTAAGTAGGAAGAATGTCCCTTACATTGGGGGTCAGTGGGAAGAATGTCCCTTACATTGGGGGTCAGTGGGAAGAATGTCCCTTACATTGGGGATCAGTGGGGAGAATGTCCCTTACATTGGGGGTCAGTGGGAAGAATGTCCCTTACATTGGGGGGGTCAGTGGGAAGAATGTCCCTTACATTGGGGGGATCAGTGGGAAGAACGTCCCTTACATTGGGGGTCGGTGGGAAGAACGTCCCTTACATCGGGGGTCAGTGGGAAGAACGCCCCTTACATTGGGGGTCAGTGGGAAGAATGCCCCTTACATTGGGGGTCAGTGGGAAGAATGTCCCTTACATTGGGGGTCAGTGGGAAGAATGTCCCTTACATTGGTGGTCAGTGGGAAGAATGTCCCTTACATTGGGGGTCAGTGGGAAGAATGTCCCTTACATTGGGGGTCAGTGGGAAGAATGTCCCTTACATTGGGGGTCAGTGGGAAGAATGTCCCTTACATTGGGGGTCAGTGGGAAGAATGTCCCTTACATTGGAGGTCAGTGGGAGGAATGTCCCTTACATTGGGGGTCAGTGGGAAGAATGTCCCTTACATTGGAGGTCAGTGGGAAGAATGTCCCTTACATTGGAGGGTCAGTGGGAAGAATGTCCCTTACATTGGGGGTCAGTGGGAAGAATGTCCCTTACATTGGGGGTCAGTGGGAAGAATGTCCCTTACATTGGGGGTCAGTGGGAAGAATGTCCTTTACATTGGGGGTCAGTGGGAAGAATGTCCCTTACATTGGGGGTCGGTGGGAAGAACGTCCCTTACATTGGGGGTCGGTGGGAAGAACGTCCCTTACATTGGGGGTCGGTGGGAAGAACGCCCCTTACATTGGGGGTCAGTGGGAAGAATGCCCCTTACATTGGGGGTCAGTGGGAAGAATGCCCCTTACATTGGGGGTCAGTGGGAAGAATGCCCCTTACATTGGGGGTCAGTGGGAAGAATGTCCCTTACATTGGGGGTCAGTGGGAAGAATGTCCCTTACATTGGGGGTCAGTGGGAAGAATGTCCCTTACATTGGGGGTCAGTGGGAAGAATGTCCCTTACATTGGGGGTCAGTGGGAAGAATGTCCCTTACATTGGGTGGTCAGTGGGAAGAATGTCCCTTACATTGGGTGGTCAGTGGGAAGAATGTCCCTTACATTGGGGGTCAGTGGGAAGAATGTCCCTTACATTGGGGGTCAGTGGGAAGAATGTCCCTTACATTGGGGGTCAGAGGGAAGAATGTCCCTTACATTGGGTGGTCAGTGGGAAGAATGTCCCTTACATTGGGGGTCAGTGGGAAGAATGTCCCTTACATTGGGGGTCAGTGGGAAGAATGTCCCTTACATTGGGGGTCAGTGGGAAGAATGTCCCTTACATTGGGGGTCAGTGGGAAGAATGTCCCTTACATTGGGGGTCAGTGGGAAGAATGTCCCTTACATTGGGGGTCAGTGGGAAGAATGTCCCTTACATTGGGGGTCAGGGGGAAGAATGTCCCTTACATTGGGGGTCAGAGGGAAGAATGTCCCTTACATTGGTGATCAGTGGGAAGAATGTCCCTTACATTGGGGGTCAGTGGGAAGAATGTCCCTTACATTGGGGGTCAGTGGGAAGAATGTCCCTTACATTGGGGGTCAGTGGGAAGAATGTCCCTTACATTGGGGGTCAGGGGGAAGAATGCCTACCGCCTCCTCCTGATTGTTGCTTCCCCCATCACCTTCCGCACGCTCACTGAACTATACCCGACCATCACTCTGTACCCCTTTCTTCCGGATTACCATCTATATGCCCCTCCCACTCTGGCTCCTGAAAATTGTTAGTTGCCTCACTATCTTTATTTTATTTATTTATTTTAAATATCAACTGGTGTGCAAAGGATTATGGGAAATGAACATAAAACAGCTTTTCCAAAATGAACCGGCTAATATCTGAATAGTCACATTATTAAACATTGTATCATTTTGCTGCAATTCTACATTTACTGGTTCTGATTGATAGAAAAATATTTTTCAAGGTGATGAATGAAACCAGAACCTGGAGTGATGAATGACCTCAGAAGGGTCAGGAGCTCTCGGTGTCCCGCGGAGGCGGGGTCACTGCTATAGTAACTATGGAGCACGCACTTTTATTACATGTATGTGCTAGTCCATGATGGCTCCCTGGTTGGGGATTGTTGGTTCACGAACTCAGCAGACACACTTTGTTCACGCTTGGCACATACGGTCATTTTTGAGGCTGTTCCTCTTGACATACCAAAAAAACAAAAAGTCTATAAAGCTGCCCTCCAAGCTGAATATTCCGATGAAATACATAGAAGATTAACTGACGTCTGTCCATCCAGTTCTGAGATTTACACAGCTCTGCCACACAGCACAACCCTGCCTAGCAATTGTGAGTATTGTATACTTGCTTGGAAGTTCGCTTTAAATCAAAAATATATTAGCCAAAGAAAAAGAAAAGAAAAAGAAAAGAAAGAAAAAGAAAAGAAAAAAAAAAAGAAAGAAAAACAGCTAAGACCCTCCAACAATGGACAGGCATACAGTACGCTGCATCATTCAAATACAGTTCAATCAAATCTACTTTTGATATTATTAAATACATATTTGTACATGCTGGGTGGAATATCTAGCTCTATTATTACAGCAATTAATATTGCCTCCACCCTGCAAAGATATACAAATCTGTAAATAATAGGAAATACATATATTTGTACAGCCTTGCAGGGAGGAATGTTGTAATAAAAAAATATTTGTACATTCTTACTGGATGGGATGTCTGATGATACTAATAATAATAATAAATTAGTAGTGATATCATCATCATTCATCCCTTCCAGCAAGAATGTACATTTTTTTTATTACTATAGCAATAATTATTGCTTTCACCCTGAAACCATATACATAGGGATTATAATATATTCATTAATATTAAAAATATAAAATATAAATAATAAAAATATAATATATTAATTAATATAAATAATAAAAATGATATTGGAGCTAGAAAAATTGTGTTTATTAGTATTATAGCAATAATTATTGCGTTCACCCTGCAAAGATATATATCTATATCTCTCTCTCTCTCTATATATATATATATATATATATATATATATATATATATATATATACATATATACATATATATACATACATACATACATACATACATATATATATATACACCTATCTCTATCCATATATACCCATCTCTTTGCAGGGTGAACGCAATAATTATTGCTATAATACTAATAAACACAATTTTTCTAGCTCCAATATCATTTTTTTTATTTATATTAATTATTTTTATTTTTAATATTAATGAATATATTATAATCCCTGTGTATATGGTTGCAGGGTGAAAGCAATAATTATTGCTATAGTAATAAAAAAAAAAATGTACATTCTTGCTGGATGGGATGAATGATGATATTACTACTAATAACAATTTAATATCATTATTAGTAGTAGTAGTAGTATCATCCCATCCAGCAAGAATGTACAAATATTTTTTTATTATTGTGACATTCCACCCTGCAAGGATGTAATAATAAATAAATATATAAAAAAAAAATAAAAATAATGTTATACACACACAAATATTGTATTTATTTTTATTATAATATCACAGCTAGATGCTCCACCCTGGAATGATGTACAAATATGTCATTGTTATTTATATATATATTTGCAAATCCTTGCAAGGTGGAATAGCTACTGATAAAAAAAAAAAAAGTTATAAATTAAACAATATTATTATTAATAATATTAACAATAATAATAATAATAAAATTAAATAATTGTAACATTTTTTAGTAAAACTAGCTATTCCACCTTGCGAGGATGCACAAATATATATTTAAATAATAATAATTACATGCGTGTGCGTCATTCCAGGGTGGAGCATGTAGCTGTGATATAAAATAATAAAAAATACAATATTTGTACATGCACGGGTGAAATATCTGGCTCCAATATTATATTTTTTTTTTTTCAGGGTGAAAGCAATAATTATTTCTAGAATACTAATAAACAAAATATTTTGCACATTCTTGCTGGATGGGATGTATGATGATACTATTTGCAGCATAATTTGCATTGCATGAAGAGGGAAGATGCAACTGCAGCTAAGAGCTCCTTAGAGAGGCCAGGAATTAGGTAGGTATTACACCTTACCCCTGCACCCATGTCATGCGTACGCACGCGCACGCACGCACACACGCACGCACGGTGAAGGGGTGGGTGGTCACTGCAATGGTATCTAATCTGAGTATTTCACCTCTCAGGAAATCACTTTATTCTATCAGTAGAGATGCAGACACTACAGGATGATACAAGAACACGGAACACGATGCCCCACATAGACCCCAGAGAAGTGTCCTGAGACCCCCGCACCGAAATCCACCCCAACATCACCAAACATACCGACACATGTTCCTGAATACAGAGTACAGAGCGGTGCCCTCCTCACTTATCATTCTCAGTATCTGTCCCTATTCTGTATATATGGACTCTGCACAGTCCCACTTCTCCTGTCCCGGATGCCGGGTGCAATTCTTGGTATCTGTCCTTATTCTGTATATATGGACTCTGCACAGTCCCACTTCTCCTGTCCCGGATGCCGGGTGTCATTCTCGGTATCTCATATACGGAAGTCGCTCAGTCCCACTTCTCCTGTCCCGGATGCCGGGTGCAATTCTTGGTATCTGTCCTTATTCTGTATGGTTGGACTCTGCACAGTCCCACTTCTCCTGTCCCGGATGCCGGGTGGAATTCTCGGTATCTGTCCCTATTCTGTATATATGGACTCTGCACAGTCCCACTTCTCCTGTCCCGGATGCCGGGTGTCATTCTCGGTATCTCATATACGGAAGTCGCTCAGTCCCACTTCTCCTGTCCCGGATGCCGGGTGTCATTCTCGGTATCTCCTGTACGGAAGTCGCTCAGTGCCACTTCTCACACGGCCAGTAAGAGTGACGCACACAGAGCTCAGATCTGAAGTATTTTCTGGCTGCAGAGATGATGCCAAACATTTATCACAGTTACAGGAAACATTTTCACATTCAGTCCGGCGCAGATCAGAGAGGAGGGTGGTGACTGTTCTCATACTTGTCCTCACATGTGCCCACACAGCTGGGCCGGCATCGCACCCGCAGGGTGATAAGAGAGCCCCATATCCTGTCACAGAGCTGCAGGGGATATTTTTAGCTTTCAAACTTCTGCTGGAAACAAAACTGATAAAAGTTCCCTCAACTGGACACAATGTAGACTCTTCAGAGGCGTCCAGCATGGCTGGAGAGGGGGGCAGGGAATCTCCTTCTAGGGGGGTCCTGCGTGAATGCAACCATCCTGACTCCACCTGTACCAACACAGTCCAATAAAACGGGGGGGCTATGCCTCCCACCGACACGGCGCTATTCCTCCCACCGACACCAACGACGTGGCGCTATTCCTCCCACCGACACCAACGACGGGGCGCTATTCCCGACACCAACGACGGGGCGCTATTCCCGCCACCGACACCAACGACGGGGCGCTATTCCCGCCACCGACACCAACGACGGGGCGCTATTCCCGCCACCGACACCAACGACGGGGCGCTATTCCCGCCACCGACACCAACGACGGGGCGCTATTCCCGCCACCGACACCAACGACGGGGCGCTATTCCCGCCACCGACACCAACGACGGGGTGCTATTCCCGCCATTGACACCAATGATGGGGCGCTATTCCCGCCACTGACACCAATGATGGGGCGCTATTCCCGCCATTGACACCAATGATGGGGCGCTATTCCCGCCATTGACACCAATGATGGGGCGCTATTCCCGCCACTGACACCAATGATGGGGGCACTATTCCTCCCACTGACACCAATGATGGGGCACTATTCCTCCCACTGACACCAATGATGGGGTACTATTCCCCCCACTGACACCAATGATGGGGCACTATTCCTCCCACTGACACCAATGATGAGGCACTATTCCTCCCACTGACACCAATGATGGGGCACTATTCCTCCCACTGATACCAATGATGGGGCACTATTCCTCCCACTGACACCAATGATGGGGCACTATTCCTCCCACTGACACCAATGATGGGGCACTACTCCTGACCACCAACCCTGAGGCCATGTTTATTATCACTGATGCTTGGCCCAGGACATTTTCTACCCTATTGGCCACAATCCGGCCCCCCTAAAGTCTGAAGGACACTAAACTGGCCCTTTGTTTGAAAGGTTTGGAGACCCCCTGCTATAGAGGAATCAGAGGGGGTGCAGGGGGTTCCCCCCATCCTGGCCTTGCACCTGCTGCATCTGGGCTAGTCTGACACCTTCCCACTACATGTACATGGGTGGGCTCCCCTGGTCTGAAACTCAGAGAAAGCACCCCATTCAACTGTGGGGGTTCACCCCCCACCATGGGGGTGAACCCCTCCTAAGAACAGATGAGAAGACAAGCTCCATCTTGACTCCACCTGCACAGCACAACTGGGGGGGGGGGGGTATACTTGCTTTGGCAGCCTAAAGGTGCATGACTTGCCCTCAATTTCATCAATGGGGGGGGGGCACATAAGCACAATAGCACAGTGTAGTCACCCTGGACCCCAAAACTGGACATTATCGTTAATATCACAGCTTCTGTCATTTGTATGGAGCCCCCCCCAACAGGGGTCCGATTAGAAAACATCACAGCGCCCCCCAGTGTCCCCGGACCAGCTTCTATACTTTGTATGGATCCTATAGAAGAATAAGGAGGGGGTGCAGGGGGTTCCCCCCCCCCCATTGTGGGCTCCCACCTGCTGCAGCTAGGCCCGCCTGACACCTACCGACCCTCTCCCTACACATGGATGGGTTCCTCTGAATCATGGCGATAGAACCCCACTCTGCTGCACCCCTGACATGAGGGCCCCCCGAGAACAGATGAGGAGGACAAGCTCCATCCTGACTCCTGGGGGACACTTAGGTTTGCCAGCCTACAGGGGACCCCAAAGAGCCCAATAGGAGTCAGGTCAGTAAATATCACATTTTGGGGTCACCCTGGACCAGGCTGGTGTCCCCAGAGCTGAACGTTGTCATCGCTATCACAGCTTTTGTACTTGTTAGGGATTCTATAGAAGAGGATGAGGGGTTCAGGGGTCCCCCCCCCCCATTCTGGGATTTCACCGCTGACACCTGCACACCTAACCACTTCCTACACATGGGTGGGCTCCTCTGGTCTGAAACTTAGCACCCCACTCTGCTGCACCCCCTCCTGAGAACAGATGAGCTCCATCCTGACTCCACCTGCCATGCTAAAGGGGAATGTCCGGACCCCAAAGATTCCAATGGGAGTGAGGTCAGTAAATATCACATTGTGGGGTCACCCTGGACCAGGCTGGTGTCCCCAGAGCTGAACGTTGTCATTGCAGCTTTTGTACTTGTTAGGGATTCTATAGAAGAGGATGAGGGGTTCAGGGGGTTCCCCCCATTCTGGGATCCCACCGCTGTCACCTGCACACCTATCCACTTCCTACACATGGGTGGGCTCCTCTGGTCTAAAACTTGGACATAGCACCCCACTCTGCTCTACATCCCCCCTCCCCTTGACATGGGGAACCCCTCCTGGAAACAGATGAAAAGAAAGACAAGCTCCACCCCGACTCCACCCACACAACACAATCCAATGCAGTACAATTTGCTGGGGGGAGGGGGGCATACAACTGCTTTGCCAGCCTGAAGGGGCACAACCTGACTCCCCAAATACCCCAATGGGTCCAAATCAGTAAATATCACCCCAGATCAGGCTGGTGTCCCTGGAGCTGGACATTATTATTGCCATCACAGCTTCTGTACTTTATATATAGAATCTATAGAGGGGTGACGGAGTTCCCCCCATTCTGAGATCACCTGACACCTGCCCACCTACCCTCTTCCCTACACATAGGTGGACTCCCTGCTCTAAGCCCCTGACATGGGGTGGGGGTAGAAGAGTCAGGAGGGGTGGGGGGTTACCCCTCATTCTGGGCTCCCACCTGCAGAACCTGGACCAGCCAGACACCTGCCCACCTACCCTCTTCCCTACACATAGGTGGGCTCCCTGCTCTAAGCCCCTGATATGGGTTGGGGGTAGAAGAGTCAGGAGGGGTGGGGGGTTACCCCTCATTCTGGGCTCCCACCTGCCTTAGACCAGCCTGACACCTACCCACCTACCCTCTCCCTACACATAGGTAGGTTCCTTGCTCTAAGCCCCTGAAATGGGGTGGGGGTAGACGAATCAGGGGGGGGGGGTGCGGGGGTTACCCCTCATTCTGGGCTCCCACCTGCAGAACCTGGACCAGCCAGACACCTGCCCACCTACCCTCTTCCCTACACATAGGTGGGCTCCCTGCTCTAAGCCCCTGACATGGGTTGGGGGTAGAAGAGTCAGGAGGGGTGGGGGGTTACCCCTCATTCTGGGCTCCCACCTGCCTTAGACCAGCCTGACACCTACCCACCTACCCTCTCCCTACACATGGGTGGGCTACCCTTGTCTGAAACTTGGAGACAGCACCCCCTCCTGAGAACAGATGAGCTCCATCCTGACTCCACCCGCCATGATAAAGGGGTATGTCCGGACCCCAAATACCCCACCCCCCCCCCCTCCTCAGAGCACAATGCAATACAACATGGTGTCATTAAAGCTTCTGTACTTTGTAAGGAGCCTATAGAAGAGCCGGGGGGTGGTTACCCCTCATTCTGAGATCCCACCTGCAGAATCTGGACCAGCCCGACACCTGCCCACCTACCTTGTCCCTACACATAGGTGGGCTCCCTGCTCTAAGCCCCTGACATGGGGTGGGGGTAGAAGAGTCAGGAGGGGTGCGGGGTTACCCTTCATTCTGGGCTCCCACCTGCTTTAGACCATCCTGACACCTGCCCACCTACCTTGTCCCTGCACATAGGTGGGCTCCCTGCTCTAAGCCCCTGACATGGGGGGGCTCCTGAGATGAGAAGACAGACAAGCTCCCTCCTGCCCCCACCTGCACAGCACAATGCATTGCAATACAACAATCATCACAGCTTCTGCACTTTGGAAGGATAATAGAGAAGAGTAAGGAGGGGTGCGGGGGGGGGGGGGGCCATGCTAGGCTCCCACCTGCTGCACCTGGGGGCCACCCTGACACCTGCCCCCTTCCTGCACATGGGTGGGCTCCCCTGTTCCGAAACTTGCAGACACCCCCCCCCCCCTCCTCCAGCCATGGGGGGGCCCCTCCTGGATCTAGGAAGGTGTGCGCCCGGAATACTAGACACGACCTGCACCCCCTGCCTGCGTACACAGGGGCCCCCGGGGGCCACAGGCACTTACCTTGGTGAAGTAGAGCAGCCACAGTTCGTAGAGCCTCTCCTTAGAAGCCATCCTGCCGGTGCCCGCCTCTAGGTCGCTGTCATGTCCCGGGGTGGCCCTGCTCTGCCAGGAAGGCTCAGGCTCCATGCTGCCCCATGGCAGGTGCTGGGAGGTGCGAGGATCGCGGAGAGGTGAGGAGCGAACCCAGCAAGGTGCTGCCAGCACTCCGCCTCCGTGTCTGGGCTTTGTCTGCAGCCACAGCGCCCCCCCGATCCCCGAGGATGGTGCCGGGACTGCAACTCAAGATCCTCACTGGGCGATACCAGCGCTGAGCTCAGCACCAGTGACCCAGGAGACCCCGGGGCATGACCTGCCTGTCCTGTCATCGTCATCCTCATCATCATCATCGTCATCATCATCATTACCTGTCTGATACAATATTATATTCCTGGGCTATTATAACCTGCCTGTGTTATATTATTATACACCTGACCCATTATTATTACCTGCTTGTTACATTCTTATATTCCTGTATTATTATTATTATTATTATTACTTCCTGTCTGATACATTATATTCCTGGACTATTGTAACCTGCCAGTGTTACATTAATATATTCCTGTGTTATTATTATTATTATTATTATTATTACTTCCTGTCTGATACATTATATTCCTGGACTATTGTAACCTGCCAGTGTTACATTAATATATTCCTGTGTCATTATTATCATTATTTTTTTTTTATTATTATTATTATTATTATTATTATCATTACATTCCTGGGCTATTAAAACCTGCTTGTGTTACATTAATATATTCTTGTATCACTGTTATCACATTCCTTCTGTACTAAAATGTATTGTAATTGTACTGTCTCCCTTATATTGTACAGCGCTGCGCAAACTGTTGGCGCTATATAAATCCAGTATAATAATTATCATTATTTATTATTATTATTATTATTATTATTTATTATCATTACATTCCTGGGTTATTATAACCTGCCTGTGTTACATTCATTTATTCCTGTATCACTATTATCATTATTTTTTTTTTCATTATTATTATTATCATTATATTCCTGGGCTATTATAATCTGCTTGTGTTACATTATTATACACCTGCCCCATTATTATTACCTGCTTGTTACATTTTTATATTCCTGTATAATTATTATTATTATTACCTGTCTGATACGTTATATTCCTGGACCAGGGGCGGACTGACCATTTGGAAACTCGGGCACTCCCTGAGGGCCCGGGGTCAGTAGGGGGCCCCATGAGATGCCCCTGGTACCTTTTTCATAGGCTTTTTTGAGTTTGGGCAAGGACACAGGGGCCCCATGATCCCCTATTGCCCAGGGGCCCCATGAGTTGTCAGTCCACCCCTATTTTATTATTATTATTGACTGTCTGATACATTATTATATTCCTGTATTTTATTATTATTATTATTATTATTGACTGTTTGATACATTATTATATTCCTGTATTTAATTATTATTATTGCCTGTCTGATACATTATTATATTCCTGTATTTTATTATTATTATTATTATTATTATTATTATTGACTGTCTGATACATTATTATATTCCTGTATTTTATTATTATTATTATTATTATTATTATTGACTGTCTGATACATTATTATATTCCTGTATTTAATTATTATTATTGCCTGTCTGATACATGATTATATTCCTGTATTTTATTATAATTATTATTATTATTATTATTATTATTGACTGTCTGATACATTATTATATTCCTGTATTTTATTATTATTATTATTATTATTATTATTATTATTGACTGTCTGATACATTATTATATTCCTGTATTTAATTATTATTATTGCCTGTCTGATACATTATTATATTCCTGTATTTTTTTTTTATTATTATTATTATTATTATTATTGCCTGTCTGATACATTAATATATTCCTGTATTTTATTATTATTATTGCCTGTCTGATACATTATTATATTCCTGTATTTTATTATTATTATTATTATTATTATTATTGACTGTCTGATACATTATTATATTCCTGTATTTTATTATTATTATTATTATTATTATTATTATTATTATTGACTGTCTGATACATTAATATATTCCTGTATTTAATTATTATTATTGCCTGTCTGATACATTATTATATTCCTGTATTTTATTATTATTATTATTATTATTATTATTATTATTATTATTGACTGTCTGATACATTATTATATTCCTGTATTTTATTATTATTATTATTATTATTATTGACTGTCTGATACATTATTATATTCCTGTATTTAATTATTATTATTGACTGTCTGATACATTATTATATTCCTGTATTTAATTATTATTATTGCCTGTCTGATACATTATTATATTCCTGTATTTTATTATTATTATTATTATTATTATTATTGCCTGTGTGATACATTATTATATTCCTGTACTGTGTTAACCTTCCTGCTTTATTATCTTCTTCCTTCCTTATTATTATAACCTGTCTGATACAATATTATATTCCTGGACTATTATTATAACCTGCAGCATATTTTATATTCATGTACTGTTATGACCTACTTGTGTTATATCATTTTATCCCCATCCTATCATGACCTATTATATTATTATATTCCTGTGCTATTATTATAACCTGCTGTTTATATTATTATATTCCTGGCCTATCATACCTCACCTGTCACATTACTATCTCCCTGTACTGCTGTAACCCGCCTGTCACACTAATATCTCCCTGTACTGCTGTAACCCGCCTGTCACACTAATATCTCCCTGTACTGCTGTAACCCGCCTGTCACATTACTATCTCCCTGTACTGCTGTAACCCGCCTGTCACATTACTATCTCCCTGTATTGCTGTAACCCGCCTGTCACACTAATATCTCCCTGTACTGCTGTAACCCGCCTGTCACATGAATATCTCCCTGTACTGCTGTAACCCGCCTGTCACATGAATATCTCCCTGTACTGCTGTAACCCGCCTGTCACATTACTATCTCCCTGTACTGCTGTAACCCGCCTGTCACACGAATATCTCCCTGTACTGCTGTGACCCGCCTGTCACACGAATATCTCCCTGTACTGCTGTGACCCGCCTGTCACACGAATATCTCCCTGTACTGCTGTAACCCGCCTGTCACATGAATATCTCCCTGTACTGCTGTAACCCGCCTGTCACATGAATATCTCCCTGTACTGCTGTAACCCGCCTGTCACATTACTATCTCCCTGTACTGCTGTGACCCGCCTGTCACACGAATATCTCCCTGTACTGCTGTGACCCGCCTGTCACACGAATATCTCCCTGTACTGCTGTAACCCGCCTGTCACATGAATATCTCCCTGTACTGCTGTAACCCGCCTGTCACATGAATATCTCCCTGTACTGCTGTAACCCGCCTGTCACATGAATATCTCCCTGTACTGCTGTAACCCGCCTGTCACATTACTATCTCCCTGTACTGCTGTAACCCGCCTGTCACATTATCTTCCTTCCCTATTTGTATAACCTGTTACATTATTATCTTCCTGACCTATCATCACCTTCCTGTTACATTGTATCTCTTCCTCCCTATTGTTATAACTTTACATTCTTATATTCCTCTATTATTATAACCTGCCTGTTACATTAATATCTTGAAACTACTCTGTAAAATATTTACTACACAGAGCTACCACTGAAGTTCATATATAGCCAAAAAAAAAAAAGATCCTTTTGGTAAAGAAAATGCAAAAATACATCCTGAAATATAAATCTATAATATTATTATACAGGATTTATATAGCACCTCTTCCGGGTTCAGCCGGTGCACCTCCTGATGACAGTGCACTAGGCACGCCCTCTCCTCCTTTCTGAAATGAAGGACTATGCCTCCTGGGATATGTGACATGAATATCCCAGGGGATCCAGCGTTGTTCCTCTGAGATCCTCTTGTCTTGGTGCCGCGGCACCATGTTGCTTGTGACGTCATCGAGAGGCCCACTGGCTCCTCCGGGTTCAGCCGGTGCACCTCCTGATGACACAGCGCTAGGCACGCCCTCTCCTCCTTTCTGAAATGAAGGACTATGCCTCCTGGGATATGTGACATGAATATCCCAGGGGATCCAGCGTTGTTCCTCTGAGATCCTCTTGTCTTGGTGCCGCGGCACCATGTTGCTTGTGACGTCATCGAGAGGCCCACTGGCTCTTCCGGGTTCAGCCGGTGCACCTCCTGATGACACTGCGCTAGGCACGCCCTCTCCTCCTTTCTGAAATGAAGGACTATGCCTCCTGGGATATGTGACATGAATATCCCAGGGGATCCAGCGTTGTTCCTCTGAGATCCTCTTGTCTTGGTGCCGCGGCACCATGTTGCTTGTGACGTCATCGAGAGGCCCACTGGCTCTTCCGGGTTCAGCCGGTGCACCTCCTGATGACAGTGCACTAGGCACGCCCTCTCCTCCTTTCTGAAATGAAGGACTATGCCTCCTGGGATATGTGACATGACTATCCCAGGGGATCCAGCGTTGTTCCTCTGAGATCCTCTTGTCTTGGTGCCGCGGCACCATGTTGCTTGTGACGTCATCGAGAGGCCCACTGGCTCTTCCGGGTTCAGCCGGTGCACCTCCTGATGACAGTGCACTAGGCACGCCCTCTCCTCCTTTCTGAAATGAAGGACTATGCCTCCTGGGATATGTGACATGAATATCCCAGGGGATCCAGCGTTGTTCCTCTGAGATCCTCTTGTCTTGGTGCCGCGGCACCATGTTGCTTGTGACGTCATCGAGAGGCCCACTGGCTCTTCCGGGTTCAGCCGGTGCACCTCCTGATGACAGTGCACTAGGCACGCCCTCTCCTCCTTTCTGAAATGAAGGACTATGCCTCCTGGGATATGTGACATGAATATCCCAGGGGATCCAGCGTTGGTTCTCTGAGATCCTCTTGTCTTGGTGCCGCGGCACCATGTTGCTTGTGACGTCATCGAGAGGCCCACTGGCTCTTCCGGGTTCAGCTGGTGCACCTCCTAATGACACAGCGCTAGGCACTCCCTCACCTCCTTTCTGAAATGAAGGACTATGCCTCCTGGGATATGTGACATGAATATCCCAGGGGATCCAGCGTTGTTCCTCTGAGATCCTCTTGTCTTGGTGCCGCGGCACCATGTCGCTTGTGACGTCATCGAGAGGCCCACTGGCTCTTCCGGGTTCAGCCGGTGCACCTCCTGATGACACTGCGCTAGGCACGCCCTCTCCTCCTTTCTGAAATGAAGGACTATGCCTCCTGGGATATGTGACATGAATATCCCAGGGGATCCATCAGTGTCGGGACAAGATCAGGTAGAGCCCGGGGCGAACATGCTGAATTGCGCCCCCCCCAAAATGTATGAGCATTATGTGTCAGCAAAAATCCCCTCCCCCCACAGAAAATTTGAGAACTAATCTGCATGCTTACCCCCTAAGCATACATTCCCCCTCTTCCTAGTACAAATCTGCCCCCTGCTGAAATCCCACAAATATTTGCCCCCCCTTTAGCTCAAATCCTCTCATTTCCTATATGCATGAGCACAAATCCACCCCCCCCCCTGAAAAAAAGTCCCCTCTACTAGTAAAAATCCTCCACCCCTCAAATTTCACCTCTGAGCAAAAATCCTCTCCCCCCACTCTGAATCCCCCCCCCCCAAATGCTCCCCAATCCCCCATCCTAACACAAATCTCCCCAAATTTCCCCTCCTAGCACAAACACCCCCAATCATCCCTGCTAGCACAAGTCCAGCCCCCCTCAAAAAATTCTTCTGATAGCACAAATCCCCCCCCCCCACCACCACCAAATTACCTTTTCTAGCACTCTAGACAAGTGGAATTTTTGGAATATTCTTCTTTGAAGTCACATAATTGCTGTTTTTTTATATATCACTGTTCTAGGTCTATGTATTTTGTAGGTATTGTGCATTTTTGTATATGTGGTGCAGAATTGTTTTTCATTGATATTATACCTTTTCTAGCACCCCCCCCCCCAAATTCCTCCTTCTAGCACAAATATTTGTACCCCATTCCCTCTCCCAATCACTACTCCTAGCGCACCTCCCCAAATTTCCCCTCCTAGAACAATTCTCATCCCCTGCCGCCCCCAAATTTCCCTTCTTTACACAAATCCCACCCCCAACTTCTATTTGGTACCCCCTCCCCCACCTCACATGATACCACAGTGCCCTGGGCAGCCGCCCCCCCTGCCCCCCCCCCCCCTGTCCCAGCCCTGCGATTCAGCAACCACTGTGCACATCATTTGCCTAGGCAAGTGATGTGAATGGGGGGGGGGGGGGGGGGCACAGCCACATGTTTTTTTTAATAAAAAAAAATCACAAAGAATCACTTTCATCTTCTACCTCCTGAAGAACCCCCTGTGGGAACGTCATCTCATTTATGATATCAACCCATGTACCTGGATGGCTGCGGCAGGGGCGGACTGACAACTCATGGGGCCCCCCGGGCAATAGGGGATCATGGGGCCCCTGTGTCCTTGCCCAAACTCCAAAAAGCCTATGAAAAAGGTACCAGGGGCATCTCATGGGGCCCCCTACTAACCCCGGGCCCTCGGGCAGCGCCCGAGTTTCCAAATGGTCAGTCTGCCCCTGGGCTGCGGCACCTACTGCAGCTGGCAGCGGTGCAGGGCCAGGAGGTGAAGAGAGCTGCTTGCCCTACATGAGGATACCCCTCCCCCTTTCCATGAGACTCATCCCCTCCACTTTCCCCTCATGATATTGTTACCTACCCTGTAGGCAGGGCCGGATCTAGCCTGTCTGATGTGTGTGTGTGTGTGTGGGGGGGGGCAGTAAAAAATGTCAGGGGGAGCAGAGGATGGGAGGTCAACAGGAAAGTGCACAGGGGGTCAGCAGCTAGTAAGGCAGTGTACAGGGGTCATTAGTTTGTAGGGCTGTGTACAGGGGTCATTAGTTTGTAGGGCTGTGTACAGGGGTCATTAGTTTGTAGGGCTGTGTACAGGGGTCATTAGTTTGTAGGGCTGTGTACAGGGGTCATTAGTTTGTAGGGCTGTGTACAGGGGTCATTAGTTTGTAGGCCTGTGTACAGGGGTCATTAGTTTGTAGGGCTGTGTACAGGGGTCATTAGTTTGTAGGGCTGTGTACAGGGGTCATTAGTTTGTAGGCCTGTGTACAGGGGGTCATTAGTTTGTAGGCCTGTGTACAGGGGGCCATTAGTTTGTAGGCCTGTGTACAGGGGTCATTAGTTTGTAGGGCTGTGTACAGGGGTCATTAGTTTGTAGGGCTGTGTACAGGGGTCATTAGTTTGTAGGGCTGTGTACAGGGGTCATTAGTTTGTAGGGCTGTGTACAGGGGTCATTAGTTTGTAGGGCTGTGTACAGGGGTCATTAGTTTGTAGGCCTGTGTACAGGTGTCTAAAGGTTCGAAGGACAGGTTTCAGCAGAGCAAGCAGTGTACAGGAAACAGCAGAGCTGAGGACGGGTCAGCAGGGTGGAGAAAAGGGGTTAGCAGGGAGGTGGACAAGAACAACTGCTGGCAGGGCAGAGGACAGGGGTCACTGCTGGCAGGGCAGAGGACAGGGGTCACTGCTGGCAGGGCAGAGGACAGGGGTCCCCGCTGTCAGAGGACAGGAGTCACTGCTGGCAGGGCAGAGGACGGGGTCACTGCTGGCAGGGCAGAGGACGGGGTCACTGCTGGCAGGGAAGAGGATAGGGGTCACTGCTGGCAGGGCAGAGGACAGGGGTCACTGCTGGCAGGGCAGAGGACAGGGGTCACTGCTGGCAGGGCAGAGGACAGGGGTCACTGCTGGCAGAGGATAGGGGTCACTGCTGGCAGGGCAGAGGACAGGGGTCACTGCTGGCAGGGCAGAGGACAGGGGTCACTGCTGGCAGGGCAGAGGACAGGGGTCACTGCTTTTAAAAACATTTCCATCCAGACAGTATAGTATATATAGGTTAGGGTAGTATAGTGGTAGGTAGGGCAGTATAGTGGTGGGTAGGGCAGTATAGTGGTGGGTAGGGCAGTATAGTGGTAGGTAGGGCAGTATAGTGGTAGGTAGGGAAGTATAGGGTAGTATAGTGGTGGGTAGGGCAGTATAGTGGTAGGTAGGGAAGTATAGGGTAGTATAGTGGTAGGTAGGGCAGTATAGTGGTAGGTAGGGCAGTATAGTGGTAGGTAGGGAAGTATAGGGTAGTATAGTGGTGGGTAGGGCAGTATAGTGGTAGGTAGGGAAGTATAGGGTAGTATGGTGGTAGGTAGGGAAGTATAGTGGTAAGTAGGGCAGTATAGTGGTGGGTAGGGCAGGCTAGGGTAGTAGTGACGGAGTAGTGACAAAGTCTGTGGGAGGAGTGAAGGAGTCTGTGGGAGGAGTGAAGGAGTCTGTGGGAGGAGTGGAGGAGTCTTTTGGAGGAGTGAAGGAGTCTGTGGGAGGAGTGGAGGAGTCTGTGGGAGGAGTGGAGGAGTCTGTGGGAGGAGTGAAGGAGTCTGTGGAGGAGTCTGTGGGAGGAGTGGAGGAGTCTGTGGGAGGAGTATGTGGGAGGAGTGGAGGAGTCTGTGGGAGGAGTGAAGGAGTCTGTGGGAGGAGTGGAGGAGGCAGCCTCAGCCGCCCACCAGCTTCCTCCTGGGAAGATATTGCCGTCCCCCGAGGGACAACCTCACCTAATTAGATGGCAGAGGAGTGTTCCAGACAGCTCCGCCCCACCCCACCCCGCCCCGCCCCACCGGGTCCCTGACCCAATTAGCACCTTACCCTGGAAGTACCTTTAGCAGTTTAAGCTGCAAGGACAGGGACAGTTCTGCTGTTTTCATGGTTCAGCTGCCAGGCACAGGGGGGCGGTGGTTGGCTTTGAGGGACTGCAGCAGAAATCTGGGGGGTGCGTAGCCCACCCCAGCACCCCCTAGATCTGGCCATGCCTGTTGAGGGGCTTTGGTGAAATATCAGTGGTCTAAACAGACCCCCAATGTCCCACTTTTGAGGAAGAGAACGGGAATTGAGGACACGGATTCCTCAGTCCTGGACAGGGAATGAATGGCAAGTGCTGTGTGCTGAGCGGCTTCCTGTTCATTCACACAGTTTCCTAGGCATCAGTTATGAATGAACATAGAGAGTCGTGATCACTCGCTGTGTCCATTCAGAAAAGGAAGGGGCCGGTAAATTACATATTTACCAACCCTTCCCCTCCCCGCACTCCATCTTGCAGCGATCCTCATGTGCCTGCAGCAGCTTCCGGAGGGAGAGGAGTGGAGGGAATCCGGCAGCACTTCAGGGGAGGAGCGCACATGGGGTGGGGGGGAGATGGGGGTCCCAGACAGTGGGCGGAAGGGACAGATATAAAAACTGATCCCCTGCAGTGCCTCCAGTGGAAGAAAGCCGGTAGTGCTGCAGGGGCCTCCACAAGAGTCACAAGTCAGTGGTCAGCCCTCCTGCTCAGCAGGTCCCCCTTTTGAACTGATGGGCTGTACATCCTCTCCAGTGGCCCTGTCTGCAGGGACTACTGGGACCACATACTGTATACAACGTGTAGGGTGTCCTTAGGTTTGCAGGTGGATTTAACCAGTAATTGGTGGAACGCGAAGGTCCACACAGGGACCACCGAGACCACATGGCTTGGATGTCACCCATATGGCTAGCAGCCCAGAAAGTAGATGACCGTAAAAGATGGAAAAGTCCCCCCGCCCTCCTGGAACTTCACGGTGAAAGAGCTTCATTCCAGATGTACCGGCAAAGCTCCACCCATCATGGATCCAGTTCATGGATGGGACCGCTAAGCTCAGAAGATCTTCCCAGTTCCTAGGGTTTCTGGTGGTTCTACATGTCCTCTCCTGAGGATGCTTCTGTCTCCCCAAATTCGCTACGAAGCCACCAATGATCCCCCCCCCTCCTTTCCCTTTATGTGCCCCCTAGTTCCAGTGAAGGGAACTCTTAAGGCGACATTTTGGATTTTGTGGGAGGAGTTTGGGGATGGCCCCTTCCTGTTCCAACATGACTGCCCCCCAGTGCACAAAGCAATGTCCATAAAGACATGGAGGGGCCAGTTTGGGGTGGAGGAACTTGACTGTCCTGCACAGAGTCCTGACCTCAACCCCATAGAACACCTTTGGGATGAATTAGAGCGGAGACTGCGAGCCAGGCCCCCTCCCCCGACATCAGTGCCTGACCTGACAAATGTGCTTCTGGAAGAATGGTCCAACCTTCCCATAGACACCCTCCTAAACCTTGTGGGGGGCCTTCCCAGAAGAGTTGAAGCTGTTATAGCTGCAAAGGGCGGGGCCAACTCAATATTGAACCCTACGGACTAAGACTGGGGGGCCATTAAAGGTCATGAGGGTGGAAAGGGCGGGGCCAACTCAATATTGAACCCTACGGACTAAGACTGGGGGGCCATTAAAGGTCATGTGCTTGGAAAGGGCGGGGCCAACTCAATATTGAACCCTACGGACTAAGACTGGGAGGAACCATTAAAGGTCATGTGTGTTAAAGGGTGGGGCCAACTCAATATTGAACCCTACGGACTAAGACTGGGGGGCCATTAAAGGTCATGTGTGTGGAAAGGGTGGGGCCAACTCAATATTGAACCCTACGGACTAAGACTGGGGGGCCATTAAAGGTCATGTGTGTGGAAAGGGTGGGGCCAACTCAATATTGAACCCTACGGACTAAGACTGGGGGGCCATTAAAGGTCATGTGTGTGAAAAGGGCGGGGCCAACTCAATATTGAACCCTACGGACTAAGACTAGGGGGCCATTAAAGGTCATGTGCGTGGAAAGGGCGGGGCCAACTCAATATTGAACCCTATGGACTAAGATTGGGGGGCCATTAAAGGTCATGTGTGTGGAAAGGGCGGGGCCAACTCAATATTGAACCCTACGGACTAAGACTGGGGGGCGATTAAAGGTCATGTGCGTGGAAAGGGCGGGGCCAACTCAATATTGTACCCTACGGACTAAGACTGGGGGGCCATTAAAGGTCATGTGCGTGGAAAGGGCGGGGCCAACTCAATATTGAACCCTACGGACTAAGACTGGGGGACCATTAGAGGTCATGTGTGTGGATATATATATAGATGTGTTCGGATGTCTTTTTTGCATTTGTGTTACCAAAAGGATCATTTGTGGGGTTGCGTGTTCCGTGACAGGCGTGTCCTCGTGTTTTGTGTCTTTGAGATTTTTCTACACACAATGAAACGTGTCTCTGGCGAGAGTTGCGTCGGTCCTCCTTTGTCTCGGAACATGTATGTATTTGTCACGCATCTCTTCACACATTGTATAGTCGGGGTGCAGCGCGGGGGGGGGGTTCCCCCTTTCTGTAATGAAATGTTTGTTCAGCGGTTGGTTCCTGACAGCCGAGTCTATTTTTACTTTGTTGTTTCTTTGTTGCTATATCTGAAGTTCCGTGGCGGTTCCGTGTAGAAGAGGTTGTACAGGAATGGTTTCTAGAAGATTCTCTGCTCGGGGTTCCGGCTGTCATTTCATTTGTTCCCATCGAACCTCCCGGGGTGTCGACTTTACATTCTTAATACTGGCGGCTGTACATTGTTATCCCCCTGCCTGTGATACATCATTATCCCCTGCTTGTGATACATTGTTATCCCCTGCCTGTGATACATTGTTATCTCCTGCTTGTGATACATTGTTATCTCGTGCCTGTGATACATTGTTATCCCCTGCCTGTGATACATTGTTATCTCCTGCTTGTCATACATTGTTATGCCCTGCCTGTGATACATTGTTATCCCCCTGCTTGTCATACATTGTTATCTCCTGCTTGTGATACATTGTTATCCCCCTGCTTGTCATACATTGTTATCCCCTGCCTGTGATACATTGTTATCTCCTGCTTGTCATACATTGTTATCTCCTGCCTGTGATACATTGTTATCCCCCTGCTTGTCATACATTGTTATCTCCTGCCTGTGATACATTGTTATCCCCCTGCCTGTGATACATTGTTATCCCCCTGCTTGTGATACATTGTTATCCCCCTGCTTGTCATACATTGTTATCCCCCTGCTTGTGATACATTGTTATCCCCCTGCTTGTCATACATTGTTATCCCCCTGCTTGTCATACATTGTTATCCCCTGCCTGTGATACATTGTTATCTCCCTGCTTGTCATACATTGTTATCTCCTGCCTGTGATACATTGTTATCTCCTGCCTGTGATACATTGTTATCCCCTGCCTGTGATACATTGTTATCCCCCTGCTTGTGATACATTGTTATCCCCCTGCTTGTCATACATTGTTATCCCCTGCCTGTGATACATTGTTATCTCCTGCTTGTGATACATTGTTATCTCCCTGCTTGTCATACATTGTTATCTCCTGCCTGTGATACATTGTTATCTCCTGCTTGTGATACATTGTTATCTCCTGCCTGTGATACATTGTTATCTCCCTGCTTGTGATACATTGTTATCCCCCTGCTTGTGATACATTGTTATCCCCCTGCTTGTGATACATTGTTATCCCCCTGCCTGTGATACATTGTTATCTCCCTGCCTGTGATACATTGTTATCCCCCTGCCTGTGATACATTGTTATCCCCCTGCTTGTGATACATTGTTATCCCCCTGCCTGTGATACATTGTTATCCCCTGCCTGTGATACATTGTTATCTCCCTGCCTGTGATACATTGTTATCCCCCTGCTTGTGATACATTGTTATCCCCCTGCCTGTGATACATTGTTATCTCCTGCCTGTGATACATTGTTATCTCCTGCCTGTGATACATTGTTATCTCCCTGCCTGTGATACATTGTTATCCCCCTGCTTGTGATACATTGTTTTCCCCTGCCTGTGATACATTGTTATCCCCCTGCCTGTGATACATTGTTATCCCCCTGCTTGTGATACATTGTTATCCCCCTGCTTGTGATACATTGTTATCCCCTGCCTGTGATACATTGTTATCCCCCTGCCTGTGATACATTGTTATCTCCTGCCTGTGATACATTGTTATCCCCCTGCTTGTCATACATTGTTATCCCCTGCCTGTGATACATTGTTATCTCCTGCCTGTGATACATTGTTATCTCCCTGCCTGTGATACATTGTTATCTCCTGCCTGTGATACATTGTTATCTCCTGCTTGTCATACATTGTTATCTGCTGCCTGTGATACATTGTTATCTCCTGCCTGTGATACATTGTTATCTCCTGCTTGTCATACATTGTTATCTCCTGCTTGTCATACATTGTTATCTCCTGCCTGTGATACATTGTTATCTCCTGCCTGTGATACATTGTTATCTCCCTGCCTGTGATACATTGTTATCTCCTGCCTGTGATACATTGTTATCTCCTGCTTGTCATACATTGTTATCTGCTGCCTGTGATACATTGTTATCTCCTGCCTGTGATACATTGTTATCTCCTGCTTGTCATACATTGTTATCTCCTGCTTGTCATACATTGTTATCTCCTGCCTGTGATACATTGTTATCCTCCTACTAGGCTGTTCTGTTTATTCTATTCTTTTCAAAATTCTAATATCCAAAGGCCGCTGTATTCTATGTAATTCAGTTCTATTCCTTTATTTCCTCTTCTCTTCTATTTTATTCTATTATTTTCTGTTTTATTCTACTCATTTCAAAATTAGACTTTTAGAAGTTGGTTGTATTCTATTCCTTTATTTGTATTATATTCTCTTCTATTATAGTCTATTCTTTTTTTATTCGATTCTTTTCTGCTTCATTCTATTCATTTAAAAATTTTAATTTTGGAAGGTGGCTGTATTTTATTCTAAGCTATTCTATTCCAATTCATTCTATTCCTTTATTTTTTATTCTATTCTATTCTATTATATTCTTTTATTTTGTATTTTTTTCTGTTCTGTTTTACTCTGTTCTTTTCTCTTTTATTCTATTATATTCTTTTCACAATTTAAAGGCGGCTATATTCTATTCTATTCTATTCCTTTATTTTCTGTTTTTATCCATTCTAATCTTTGATATTCTATCCTATCCTTCTAAAAAAAAATATAACAGAAAAGAACAGAGTAAAACAGAACAGAATAGAATAGAAAATAAAAGAATAGAATGAAATAGAATAGAAAAGAATAGGATAGAATATCAAAGATTAGAATAGATAAAAACAGAAAATAAAGGAATAGAATAGACTGGAATAGAATAGAATATTTTATTTTTTATTCTATTCTGTTCTTTTCTGTTACATTTTATTCCATTCTTTTCAAAATTAAAATTTTTGAAGGCAGCTACACTTTTTTTCATTCTATTCTATTCCAGTCTATTCGATTCCTTTATTATCTATTATTTTCTATTCTCTTCTATTCTACTCTTTTCTGTTTTATTCCTGTTTTCAAATTCGTATTAAAATTCGATTCCAATTTCGGACAAAATTTCGTTATTTTGAATGCGTTTAAATTATTTCGTTTTGTAATTTATAAATTTGGACGCATCAGCATTTCCGAATCACGAAAAATCGTTCCGAATTGCGGTTCAGAATGAAAGGGACCGCAGTCGTCTGATTATTATACCTCTTCATCTGCCAGCGTGATAAAGAACTCTGGGGGCGGGGCTTGCACCTGGCCTGATTGCAGCCGTGCAGCACGGTTGATGGCTTTTTTCTAGTGCGTTTTGCAGTTTTTTACACGTTTTTGTGCATTTTTGATGCATTTTGCAAAAACACGGCCGAAACGCATCAGAATTACAAGCGCTGGCTTTTTGATGCGTCTCCATTGCTGTTCAATGGAAACAAGAAACTGCAACGAGCCGCGGGACAAAACAATTCGCCGAGCCGGGTCCACGCCGGCGCGGTTTGTGGCGCAATTTTCGCAGTCCGTTTGGGGCGATTTCCTCCGGGTCCGGTTCACATTTTCAGCGGCTGCATTTTTTTTTTTTCTGGAAAGGGTCGGGGACTTTTTTGCCCGCAGCAGGTTGCGTTTTTTTTTTGATCCATAGACTTCAGTGGAAGCGCATACAAAACGCATGCGCGTGTGTTTTTGGTGCGTTTCTTCCATGACAACAGACTCCTCCCCCTAGCAACGTGAACACATCCCAATGGAGATTAGACCAATTTGCCTGTTGTGCTTTTTGTGACTGTAAGCTCCTTAACAACCATGTCGCTTACTGGTTGTCAATGATGCTTAGAAACCAGTAAGCAACATGGTTAAGGAGCAGGCGGCCGCCGGCATCCATGACAACCAGTAAGCAACGTGGTCGTTAAGGAGCGGGCGGCCGCCGGCATCCATGACAACCAGCAAGCAACGTGGTCGTTAAGGAGCGGGCGGCCGCCGGCATCCTTAGCAACCAGTAAGCAACGTGGTCGTTAAGGAGCGAGTGGCCACCAGCATCCATGACAACCAGCAAGCAACGTGGTCGTTAAGGAGCGGGCGGCCGCCGGCATCCTTAGCAACCAGTAAGCAACGTGGTCGTTAAGGAGCGAGCTGCCACCAGCATCCATGACAACCAGTAAGCAACGTGGTCGTTAAGGAGTGAGCGGCCACCAGAATCCATGACAACCAGTAAGCAACATGGTCGTTAAGGAGCGGGCGGCCGCCGGCATCCTTAGCAACCAGTAAGCAACGTGGTCGTTAAGGAGCGAGCGGCCACCAGCATCCATGACAACCAGTAAGCAACATGGTCGTTAAGGTGCGGGCGGCCGCCAGGCATCCTTGACAACCAGTAAGCAACGTGGTCGTTAAAGAGCGGGCAGCCACCAGCATCCATGACAACCAGTAAGCAATGTGGTTGTTAAGGAGCGGGCGGCTGCCAGCATCCTTGACAACCAGTAAGCAACGTGGTCGTTAAAGAGCGGGCAGCCATTAGCATCCATGACAACCAGTAAGCAACGTGGTTGTTAAGGAGCGGGCGGCCGCCGGCATCCATGACAACCAGTAAGCAATGTGGTCGTTAAGGAGCAGGTGGCTGCCGGCATCCTTAGCAACCAGTTAGCAATGTGGTTGCTAAGGAGCGGGCAGCCGCTGCGTCCTTAAAGTTCCACCTTCCACAAAAAAAAAAAAAAAAAAAAGTCGTCAGCTTCAAACACTTTGGCTGAATTTTCTTCAATCGGCCGTCGGGTGCTGGCGCCGCCATCTTGACTAAGGGAAACCATGCGGCTTCACCACCTGTTTCCTACCGCGTTGTGAATGAGCTCTGAAAGTGTTCCAGAGGGGGTGTGGCAAACTCAGCCGGAAGTGGGAGGGGCTTCCTGTCAAAATCGTGTACCTGCTCCCCCCCTCGAAAAAAAGAGGAGCCAAATGTGGCAGCAGAGCGGGGGGGGGGGGGTAAGGAGGACTTTTGGGTGGAACTCCATGTTGTTTACTGGTTGTTAAGGACGTCGGCGGCCGCCTGCTCCCTAACAACCAGCTAAAGTCACACAAAGCACAAAACGCACAAAAACGAGTGAAAAAACCCGCAGAGTCTGCCTAGATATGAACAGGTCGCACCGCTGCAATTTAAAATCAGCGATATTTCAGCTGCGATTTCAGCTGCGATTTCTGAAGACTTACTTGTGAAGATTTTCAGCGATTTCCTGCGATTCACAGAGCGATTTCCATTATATTCTATGTGAAATCGTAACAAAACTGCAGAAAAAGTCACGCAAGAACTCCTGTAGAAATGGCGCCGCAGCAAATCGCACGTGTTAGGACGCCGACATTCAAATTTATTATATGCGATTTCAATTCCCAAATCGCACCACTATGACTGGGCACTAACCCCCCGATCACACCGATCCTGACTTTGAAATCGCATGGCTTACAGTGAAGTCGCACGATTTCAAAATCGGATGAAATGCCGATTTCAGGTGCGATTTGCAAGACATCCGACACAGAGCTCTATGCAAATCGCATCAAAAGCAGCACCTGGACTACTTTAGACATCGCTGCGTTTCTGACCAAGTCGGAACCGCGCCGATATGACCGCCGTCATTGCGGACAATAGGGTGCCACTTGCCATGCGATTTGCAAGTTGTATGGCGTGCAAATCGCATGTCAAGTCGCACCCGGTGTGATCAGAATCCTAGTCACCAGTTGCACCGCTGCGATTTAAAATCAGCGATTTGTGTGCAATTTCAGTGCGATTTCTGAAGACTTTATTGCGACTGGTGAAGATTTTCAGCGATTTCTTGCGATTCGCAGAGCAATTTCCATTCTATTCTTTGTCTGTGAAATCGCAACAAAAGTGCAGAAAAAGTCACGCAAGAACGACTTTAAAAATGGCGCCGCAGCAAATCGCAAATATTAAGACACCGACATTCACATTCATTAGATGTGATTTCAGATGCGATTTCAATTCTCAAATCGCACCTAAAATCACACCGATCCCAACTTTGAAATCGTGCGACTTACAGTGAAGTCGACTAACACGCCGATTCGAGGTGCAATTTGCAACATGTCTGACGCAGATCTCTATGCAAATCGCACCGAAAGTAGCGCATGGACTGCGGCTCCGAACGAGTCGGAACCGCGCCGATATGACCGCTGTGATTGTGGACAATAGGGTGCGACTTGCCATGCGTGTAAATCGCATGCCAAGTCGCACCCGGTGTGACCCGTGTCTTAGTCACCGGTCACATCACTGCGATTTAAAATCAGCGATTTGTGTGCGATTTCAGCTGCGATTTCTGAAGACTTTATTGCGACTTGGAAAGATTTTCAGCGATTTCTTGCGATTCGTAGAGCGATTTTCATTCTATTCTATGGATGTGAAATCGCAACAAAAGTCACCGGTCACACCGCTGCGATTTAAAATCAGCGATTTTTGCGCAATATCAGCGCGATTTCAGATGCGACTTGTGAGGATTTTCAGCGATTTCTTGCGATTTGCGGCCCAATTTCCAATCTATTCCATATATGTGAAATCGCAACAAATCTGCAGAAGAAGTCACGCCAGAACGACTTTGGAAATGGCGCACATGTTAGGACGCCGACATTCGCATTCATCAGATGCGATTTCAGGTGCGATCGCAGCGGGGTGACCGGCCACTAGAAGGGAGGTTTCGGTTCAAGGGGGAGTCGGTGTGATGAGTCCGGCGGGGAGGGAAGTTTTATGAGGGGGGGAGCTGGCTTTGCGATTCGCTGGCTGCACTCGGGTGGTGATTACGAATGCAGAGTGATCCGGGCGGAGTCGCAGAGCGCGGGATTACACGCCGGCGGAATGTTGGGTGGAGCTCTGATAAGGTCGTCCGTGAGTCAGATTATCGTCCTCATCGACAATTTCCGGGAAATCGCCCCGCGAGTCGCAGAACTTCTCTCTGATTCTCTCCTACACACCAACCGTTCCCTTAGGGCTGGTTCACGCCACAGAAACGCAGTTCAGATGCGTTCCGGATGCACGTTTTTGGCGCTTTCAGGTTCATTTTTTTCCCTCTCTGTTTTTCTTCAGATTAAATAGGAACATGTGCGTTCTGGTGCGTTTTTTGCAGCTTCTGGTGCGTTTTTGACACATTCCGGTGCGTTTTTGGCACATACTAGTGCGTTTTTTTGCAGATTCCGGTGCATTTTTGGCACATTCTGGTGCATTTTTTGCACATTCCGGTGCGTTTTTGGCACGTTCCGGTGTGTTTTTTACACATTCCGGTGCGTTTTTGGCACATACTAGTGCGTTTTTTTGCAGATTCCGGTGCATTTTTGGCACATTCTGGTGCATTTTTTGCACATTCCGGTGCGTTTTTGGCACGTTCCGGTGTGTTTTTTACACATTCCGGTGCATTTTTGGCACATACTAGTGCGTTTTTTTGCAGGTTCTGGTGCATTTTTGGCACATTCTGGTGCATTTTTTGCACATTCCGGTGCATTTTTGGCACATTCTAGTGCGTTTTTTTGCAGATTCTGGTGCATTTTTGACACATTCTGGTGCGTTTTTTGCAGATTCCGGTACAATCTGGCACATTCCGTTGCGTTTTTGATGCTTTCAGGTTAATTTTTTCCTGTTTTTCTTCAATTTAACTAGGGACATGTGCATTCCGGTGCGTTTTTTACACATTCCGGTGCATTTTTGGCATATTCCAGTGTGATTTTTTTGCACATTCCTGTGCGTTTTTGGCATGTTTCGATGAATTTTTTGCATGTTTTGGTGCGTTTTTTGCACATTCCGGTGCGATTTTGATGCGTCCCTCCGCATTCCAGTACAGTTCTGTGCCTGTTCCACTTTTTTTTTTCTGCACCCGGAATGCCCTGGATGTGATCTGTGACACCGACAACCAGATCACCGACTTTCCGTACGTTTTGGATGCAGAAAAAAGCAACTGAAACGCATGGAGTGTGAACGGGCCCTAAAGCCCCTCCCCCCCATCAAAATGACATTTTACAAGAAAACCTTTTCATCGCACACCCTATTTCAGTCCCCCCGTGATGTCATCACTGGGTCCCTGTGCTTCTCTATGACAGCTTTTCTCATCCAGGATATGACGGCACCCTGGTGTACCGGTCTGGGGTTGGCCGTGCGTTTCCATGGTGCAGGTGGGACAACCACCAGCAGCATGGAAAGGTGTGACGCTAATCCAGGGCAGGCGGTGTTCAAAGGAGGTCGCCCCTGGACTCAGAAAAGGGAGGAAGTTCACCTTCATTCATCCTCCTCCACCTCCCACCCAATGAGGACTCTGATAGGGGAAGGGGGAGGGACTGAAGGCTCTGATGTGAAAGGAGGTCAGGGCAGGCAGCAGTCAGGCAGAGGAATCATGGACCAGCAGGAATTCTGCACTCCAGCACTGTGCTCTATAGTACCCCCCCAGCTCTGCTGATCCCCCGCTCGGTAGTAACCCCCCAGCTCTGCTGATCCCTCACTCAGTAGTAACCCCCAGCTCTGCTGATCCCCCACTCAGTAGTAACCCCCCAGCTCTGCTGATCCCCCACTCTATAGTAACCTCCATCCCTGCTGATCCCCCGCTCAGTAGTAACCCCCAGCTCTGCTGATCCCCCACTCAGTAGTAACCCCCAGCTCTGCTGATCCCCCGCTCTATAGTAAGTCCCAGCTCTGCTGATCCTCGCCTCAGTAGTAACCCCCAGCTCTGCTGATCCCCCGCTCAGTAGTAACCTCCAGCTCTGCTGATCCCCCGCTCAGTAGTAACCCCCAGCTCTGCTGATCCCTTCCTCAGTAGTAACCCCCAGCTCTGCTGATCCCCCGCTCTATAGTGACTCCCAGCTCTGCTGATCCTCGGCTCAGTAGTAACCCCCAGCTCTGCTGATCCCCCGCTCAGTAGTAACCCCCAGCTTTGCTGATCCCCCGCTCAGTAGTAACCTCCAGCTCTGCTGATCCCCCACTCAGTAGTAACCCCCAGCTCTGCTGATCCCCCACTCAGTAGTAACCCCCAGCTCTGCTGATCCCTTCCTCAGTAGTAACCCTCAGCTCTGCTGATCCCCCGCTCATTAGTAACCCCCAGTTTTGCTGTTCCCCCGCTCTATAGTAACCCCCAGCTCTGCTGATCCCCCACTCAGTAGTAACCCCCAGCTCTGCTGATCCCCCACTCAGTAGTAACCCCCAGCTCTGCTGATCTCCCGCTCAGTAATAACCCCCAGCTCTGCTGATCTCCCGCTCAGTAATAACCCCCAGCTCTGCTGATCCAACGCTCAGTAGTAACCCCCAGCTCTGCTGATCTTCTGGTTTGCTGATCCTCCTCTCTCTGCATTCCCTGCTCATTTCCAGCTCTATAGCTCCTATGCTGCGCACCACATGTGACATTGCTAGTTTCACTTGCTCCGGTCCCCCAGCTCTGCTGATCCTCTGCCGCTAAGTCCTATCTTTCCAGTCCCCCTTCACCCTCTGGTATAATGTTTCCATGTTGCACACTATGTGTTCTGTCTGCTAGTTGCTCCGCTCTGGCCCCCGCTCACCTTCCTGCTGCTTCTCGCTGCACCCCAGATGTGACGTCTGCACCAGACACCCCCAGAATATACACACATGACCCAGAAGTGACTGCTGATGACTTCTTTCCGGTTTGTTTGTTGGTCTCCCAGTGCATCCTGGGATATCTCATACCTGCAATACCTCCAAAACAAAGCGAAGCTAAAGCTGAATAAAAGCCCCTCAAATGCCGCAGGCGCTGTTAGCGAGCGTTGTGCTGGACCTCTATGGAGGCTTTGGAGACGCTTTGAAGCACCAAGAAAGCGACGTTTTTTTAGCAAAGCTAACGCAACGCGTGTACATGACATCATAGGTGCGACCCGTGATCGCAGCGCGTTTCAGCAAGGCACGACAAAACACACAATATGTTGTGTGTTTTTATCACGCGTTTTGGAAACTCGCGGGTGCAAATGCGGTCTATAAAGCCACCAAAACCAGCTTCATATTATTTTCCCAACGACTTCAATCCGTGCCATGAAATTCGATGGAAATCTCTCCAATTTTTTGACAACATTTTGGCAAAAGTGAAAACTCTCATCTTTGCTCGTCCCCAATGATGCCCCAACGATGCTCGTCCCCAATGATGCCCCAATAATGCTCGTCCCCAATGATGCCCCAATGATGCCCCAATGATGCTCGTCCCCAATGATGCCCCAATGATGCCCCAACGATGCTCGTCCCCAATGATGTCCCAACGATGCTCGTCCCCAATGATGCCCCAATGATGCTCATCCCCAATGATGCCCCAATAATGCTCGTCCCCAATGATGCCCCAATGATGCCCCAATGTTGCTCGTCCCCAATGATGCCTCAATGATGCTCATCCCCAATGATGCCCCAATGATGCTCGTCTCCAATGATGCCCCAATGATGCTCATCCCCAATGATGCCCCAATAATGCTCGTCCCCAATGATGCCCCAACGATGCCCCAATGATGCTCGGCCCCAATGATGCTCATCCCCAATGATGTACCAATGATGTTCGTCCCCAATGATGCTCGTCCCCCATGATGCCCCAATGTTGCTCGTCCCCAATGATGCCCCAATGTTGCTCGTCCCCAATGATGCCCCAATGATGCTCGTCCCCCATGATGCCCCAATGTTGCTCGTCCCCAATGATGCCCCAATGATGCTCGTCCCCAATGATGCTCGTCCCCAATGATGCCCCAATGATGCTCGTCCCCAATGATGCTCGTCCCCAATGATGCCCCAATGATGCTCGTCCCCAGTGATGCCCCAATGATACTCGTCCCCAATGATGCCCCAATGATGCCCCAATAATGCTCGTCCCCAATGATGCTCGGCCCCAATGATGCTCGTCCCCAATGATGCTCGTCCCCAAAGATGCTCCAATGATGCTCATCCCCAATGATGCCCCAATGATGCTCATCCCCAGTGATGCCCCAATGATGCTCGTCCCCAATGATGCCCCAATGATGCTCGTCCCCCATGATGCCCCAATGATGCTCGTCCCCAATGACGCTCGTCCCCCATGATGCCCCAATGATGCTCGTCCCCCATGATGCCCCAATGATGCTCGTCCCCAATGATGCCCCAATGATGCTCCATTGATGCTCGTCCCAAATGATGACGAATCTATAGCACAGGAAGGGTGCAAAAACAGACAAAATGATGGCAAAAGGAACTTCCATGTAAACTTCCCAATACTATCACAACGAACATTCACGCCGAAAACACACAATAGGGGGCCCCGCAAACAAGGATGAACGAATTGGTTAACCAATGAACTTTACTGACCTCATTCCTCAACCTAAACATGGTTGCAGAGTTCCTCCACCTGTAGATCCTTCATGGAATCATGTAGGAGTTAGGGAGGGGGGATTGTGGCAGTCCAGTGCTCCGTACACAATGGATGGGGGGATTGTGGCAGTCCAGTGCTCCGTACACAATGGATGGAGGGATTGTGGTAGTCCAGTGCTCCGTACACAATGGATGGGGGGATTGTGGCAGTCCAGTGCTCCGTACACAATGGATGGGGGGATTGTGGCAGTCCAGTGCTCCGTACAGAATGGATGGGGGGATTGTGGCAGTCCAGTTCTCCGTACACAATGGATGGGGGGATTGTGGTGGTCCAGTGCTCCGTACACAATGGATGGGGGGATTGTGGCAGTCCAGTGCTCCGTACACAATGGATGGGGGGATTGTGGTGGTCCAGTGCTCCGTACACAATGGATGGGGGGATTGTGGCAGTCCAGTGCTCCGTACACAATTGATGGGGGGATTGTGGTAGTCCAGTGCTCGATGCTTTACTCCATCCTTACTCTGCACTCAGTGACTTTGCAGTGCCGGGTGTCAGCTGTAGTGATTCATATCTGTGGGGCGCGCACTGCGATCAGCGTACAATTATAGGCTTCACCGTGATAAGTGAACAATGTACACAACATTGTGAATGTTTAACCCTTCCCAGAGAACGTCCCGCACTCCCAGTATGGGGAATATGCTGCCAGCTTCTAGAGTGTTGCTGGGATTGTGAAACATCTACAGCACAATGGATGGGGGGATTGTGGTAGTCCAGTGCTCTGTACACAATGGATGGGGGAGTGCGGTAGTCCAGTGCTCTGTATACAATAGACGGGGGGATTGTGGTAGTCCAGTGCTTCGTATATAATGGAAGGGGATTGAAGTAGTTCAGAGATCGGTACACTATGGACGGGGGGTTGTGGTAGTCCAGTGCTCCGTACACAATGAGTGGGGGGATTGTGGTAGTCCAGTGCTCCGTACACAATGAATGGGGGGATTGTGGTGGTCCAGTGCTCCGTACACAATGAATGGGGGGATTGTGGTGGTCCAGTGCTCCATACACAATGAATGGGGGGATTGTGGTGGTCCAGTGCTCCGTACACAATGAATGGGGGGATTGTGGTGGTCCAGTGCTCCGTACACAATGAATGGGGGGATTGTGGTGGTCCAGTGCTCCGTACACAATGAGTGGGGGGATTGTGGTAGTCCAGTGCTCCGTACACAATGAATAGGGGGATTGTGGTGGTCCAGTGCTCCGTACACAATGAATGGGGGGATTGTGGTAGTCCAGTGCTCCGTACACAATGAATGGGGGGATTGTGGTGGTCCAGTGCTCCGTACACAATGAATGGGGGGATTGTGGTGGTCCAGTGCTCCGTACACAATGAATGGGGGGATTGTGGCGGTCCAGTGCTCCGTACACAATGAATGGGGGGATTGTGGTGGTCCAGTGCTCCGTACACAATGAATGGGGGGATTGTGGTAGTCCAGTGCTCCATACACAATTGATGGGGGGATTGTGGTAGTCCAGTGCTCGATGCTTTACTCCATCCTTACTCTGCACTCAGTGACTTTGCAGTGCCGGGTGTCAGCTGTAGTGATTCATATCTGTGGGGCGCGCACTGCGATCAGCGTACAATTATAGGCTTCACCGTGATAAGTGAACAATGTACACAACATTGTGAATGTTTAACCCTTCCCAGAGAACGTCCCGCACTCCCAGTATGGGGAATATGCTGCAAGCTTCTAGAGTGTTGCTGGGATTGTGAAACATCTACAGCACAATGGATGGGGGGATTGTGGTAGTCCAGTGCTCTGTACACAATAGACGGGGGGATTGTGGTAGTCCAGTGCTCTGTACACAATGGATGGGGGAGTGCGGTAGTCCAGTGCTCTGTATACAATAGACGGGGGGATTGTGGTAGTCCAGTGCTTCGTATACAATGGAAGGGGATTGAAGTAGTTCAGAGATCGGTACACTATGGACGGGGGGTTGTGGTAGTCCAGTGCTCCGTACACAATGAGTGGGGGGATTGTGGTAGTCCAGTGCTCCGTACACAATGAGTGGGGGGATTGTGGTAGTCCAGTGCTCCGTACACAATGAATGGGGGGATTGTGGTGGTCCAGTGCTCCGTACACAATGAATGGGGGGATTGTGGTGGTCCAGTGCTCCGTACACAATGAATGGGGGGATTGTGGTGGTCCAGTGCTCCGTACACAATGAATGGGGGGATTGTGGTGGTCCAGTGCTCCGCACACAATGAATGGGGGGATTGTGGTGGTCCAGTGCTCCGTACACAATGAATGGGGGGATTGTGGTAGTCCAGTGCTCCGTACACAATGAATGGGGGGATTGTGGTGGTCCAGTGGTCTGTACACAATGAATGGGGGGATTGTGGTGGTCCAGTGCTCCGTACACAATGAATGGGGGGATTGTGGTAGTCCAGTGCTCCGTACACAATGAATGGGGGGATTGTGGTGGTCCAGTGCTCCGTACACAATGAATGGGGGGATTGTGGTGGTCCAGTGCTCCGTACACAATGAATGGGGGGATTGTGGTAGTCCAGTGCTCCGTACACAATTGATGGGGGGATTGTGGTAGTCCAGTGCTCGGTGCTTTACTCCATCCTTACTCTGCACTCAGTGACTTTGCAGTGCCGGGTGTCAGCTGTAGTGATTCATATCTGTGGGGCGCGCACTGCGATCAGCGTACAATTATAGGCTTCACCGTGATAAGTGAACAATGTACACAACATTGTGAAAGTTTAACCCTTCCCAGAGAACGTCCCGCACTCCCAGTATGGGGAATATGCTGCAAGCTTCTAGAGTGTTGCTGGGATTGTGAAACATCTACGGCACCGCCGGGCACTCAATCGAAGAGTAGGTGTCACCCTACAAGCACGCTGTATCAAATGGTGGGTGTGGCCTAATTGTGCCAACAGTGGCAGGAGCTCAGAGCGCACCGTATATACCTGGGCATACTCAGTGCATACGTGGCACATGGATGGCACAGTCCTTCCTGTGCCCACAAAACTCACTGACACACATAAACTATTGGCAATAAACACTTTGTTCATGAGTATGTAATGTGCAATACAGTCTACAGGCAGGGATCAGGAGTATGTAATGTGCAATACAGTCTACAGACAGGGATCAGGAGTATGTAATGTGCAATACAGTCTACAGGCAGGGATCAGGAGTATGTAATGTGCAATATAGTCTACAGACAGGGATCAGGAGTATGTAATGTGCAATACAGTTTACAGGCAGGGGTCAGGAGTATGTAATGTGCAATACAGTCTACAGGCAGGGATCAGGAGTGTGTAATGTGCAATACAGCCTACAGACATGGATCAGGAGTATGTAATGTGCAATACAGTCTACAGGCAGGGGTCAGGAGTATGTAATGTGCAATACAGTCTACAGGCAGGGATCAGGAGTGTGTAATGTGCAATACAGCCTACAGACATGGATCAGGAGTATGTAATGTGCAATACAGTCTACAGACATGGATCAGGAGTATGTAATGTGCAATACAGTCTACAGACAGGGCTCAGGAGTATGTAATGTGCAATATAGTCTACAGACAGGGATCAGGAGTATGTAATGTGCAATATAGTCTACAGACAGGGATCAGGAGTATGTAATGTGCAATATAGTCTACAGGCAGGGATCAGGAGTATGTAATGTGCAATATAGTCTACAGACAGGGATCAGGAGTATGTAATGTGCAATATAGTCTACAGACATGGATCAGGAGTATGTAATGTGCAATATAGTCTACAGGCAGGGATAAGGAGCGTGTAATGTGCAATACAGTCTACAGACAGGGATAAGGAGTATGTAATGTGCAATACAGTCTACAGACAGGGCTCAGGAGTATGTAATGTGCAATACAGTCTACAGCCAGGGCTCAGGAGTATGTAATGTGCAATATAGTCTACAGGCAGGGATAAGGAGTATGTAATGTGCAATACAGTCTACAGACATGGATCAGGAGTGTGTAATGTGCAATACAGTCTACAGGCAGGGACCAGGAGTGTGTAATGTGCAATACAGTCTACAGGCAGGGCTCAGGAGTATGTAATGTGCAATAAGTCTACAGACAGGGATAAGGAGTATGTAATGTGCAATGCAGTCTACAGACAGGGATAAGGAGTATGTAATGTGCAATATAGTCTATAGTCTACAGGCATGGCTCAGGAGTATGTAATGTGCAATACAGTCTACAGACAGGGATAAGGAGTATGTAATGTGCAATATAGTCTACAGGCATGGCTCAGGAGTATGTAATGTGCAATACAGTCTACAGGCAGGGCCCAGGAGTATGTAATGTGCAATATAGTCTACAGGCAGGGCTCAGGAGTATGTAATGTGCAATACAGTCTACAGGCAGGGATCAGGAGTATGTAATGTGCAATACAGTCTACAGGCAGAGCTCAGGAGTATGTAATGTGCAATACAGTCTACAGGCAGGGCTCAGGAGTATGTAATGTGCAATACAGTCTACAGGCAGAGCTCAGGAGTATGTAATGTGCAATACAGTCTACAGGCAGAGCTCAGGAGTATGTAATGTGCAATACAGTCTACAGGCAGGGCTCTGGAGTATGTAATGTGCAATACAGTCTACAGGCAGTGTGTCGAGCAGCAACAGGCTCAGATTTCTTTTTTTTCCCTGGCTATTGAGTTTAATATTGCTTTAACTTTACAGCTATCACAAGGGGGACAGCAAGCCCCCTATGTGACAGGATTGGGCAGGTGACAGGTCCTCTTTATGGAGACATTGGGGGGGGTCTTCCCTGCCCTCCAATGCAGCTATACAAATACAGATTGTGTTTGAATATCTGCATCCTCAGCTACACTAGCCAAGGAATGACAGTTGTGACCCTGGACGTGATCAAATACAAGTGACTTCCAGGGTCATGAGTCGCAGGAGGGATCGGGGATCAGATGTTCCTCCTGCGTTCACTGTGGAAGCTGTTGGGGCGTCCCAGAACAGCGGAATAGCCGGGAACCCACCATGGGTGCTGCCAGAAGTGGGGCCCCCTTTTGAAAGCCCCATAAAAGTGATCCAGTACAAAGCTCATGGCTACAGCAGCAGCTGTGAGCTTGATTTGACCCCTTGTCTACCATATCTACTCTAATACCGATCGGGCAGTCTAAGAATCTGGGCGACCGGAAGTCGTAAATCAGACATTCGGTTTGCAATTTCATCAGAATTCATATTTTTGTGGAAAAAAATCAAAACTTGAAATTTTTTAGGGAGAGATCCGGAGGCCGTGACTTTCCGTGACCTTGGAATGATTCCAGACACTCCTCTCTGTGCCAACGTCATGGCGTGCCTCCTGCCTGCCGTGCCTGATGTCAGTCAGCTGGGGACAGCCGCGGGCACCGCAGTCACAGATTCTTCTTCAAAAAAGAAATCCGAGGCTCCCGGGAGATGGAGAACAACAAGAGAGAGGCTCACCGGTCATTAAAGAAAAAACTCTTTGTAGCAGCGATAAGACCACCTCCTATCTCTCCAGGCAGAGAGTCCTTGCCTCGGTCAATGTCCTTCATCCTCCATGCAGCTGTTTTACCTTGGGGGGGGGGGGGCACATTCTTTTGGTCCTCCAGTTAAACAAATAGGAAAGGGGTCAATGATACATAGGACAGGGTTAGTGGGGACGAGGACATGGTGAGCAGGAAAGAGGGCAGGGATAAGCAGAATAGAGGACAGGGGTCTGCAGGGTCGAGGATGGGGTCAGTGAGACTTAGGACAGTCATCAGTTTGGCAGAAGACAGGGTCAATGAGGCGGAGGACAAGGTCAACGAGGAGGATGAGGTCAAAGGGGCTGAGGATGGGGACAATGGGGCAGAGGGTGGAGTCAGCAGGGTAGAGGATGGCGTCAGACAGGCATAGGACGGGGTCAGCAGACATAGGACAGTCATCAGTTTGGTCAATGAGGCAGAGGACAAGGTCAATGAGGAGGATGAGGTCAAAGGGGCTGAGTATGGGGGTCAATGGGTCAGAGGATAGTGACAATGGGGCAGGAGGTGTAGTCAGCAGGGTAGAGGATGGTGTCAGCAGGGCATAGGACGGGGTCAGCACGACATAGGACAGTCATCAGTGGGACAGAGGACAATTTCAACGAGGCAGAGGACGAGGTCAACGGGGAGGATGAGGTCAAAGGGGCTGAGGATGGGGGTCAATGGGTCAGAGGATGGGGGTCAATAGGGCAGAGGGTGGAGTCAGCAGGGTAGAGGAAGGCGTCACCAGGGCATAGGATGGGGTCAGCAAGACATAGGACAGTCATCAGTGGGACATAAGACAGGGTCAACGAGGCAGAGGATGAGGTCAACGAGGCAGAGGATGAGGTCAAAGGGGCTGAGGATGGGGGTCAATGGGTCAGAGGATAGTGACAATGGGGCAGAAGGTGGTGTCAGCAGGGTATAGGATGGCATCAGCAGGGCATAGGACGGCGTTAGCAGGGCATAGGACCGTCATCAGTGGGACAGAGGACAATTTCAACGAGGCAGAGGACGAGGTCAACGGGGAGGATCAGGTCAAAGGGGCTGAGGATGGGGGTCAATGGGTCAGAGGATGGGGACAATGGGGCAGAAGGTGTAGTCAGCAGGGTAGAGGATGGTGTCAGCAGGGCATAGGACGGGGTCAGCAGGACATAGGACAGTCATCAGTGGGACAGAGGACAATTTCAACGAGGCAGAGGACGAGGTCAACGGGGAGGATGAGGTCAAAGGGGCTGAGGATGGGGGTCAATGGGTCAGAGGATGGGGACAATAGGGCAGAAGGTGTAGTCAGCAGGGTATAGGATGGCATCAGCAGGGCATAGGATGGGGTCAGCAGGACATAGGACAGTCATCAGTGGGAGAGAGGACAATTTCAACGAGGCAGAGGACGAGGTCAACGGGGAGGATGAGGTCAAAGGGGCTGAGGATGGGGGTCAATGGGTCAGAGGATGGAGTCAGCAGGGTAGAGGAAGGCGTCACCAGGGCATAGGATGGGGTCAGCAAGACATAGGACAGTCATCAGTGGGACATAAGACAGGGTCAACGAGGCAGAGGATGAGGTCAACGAGGCAGAGGATGAGGTCAAAGGGGCTGAGGATGGGGGTCAATGGGTCAGAGGATAGTGACAATGGGGCAGAAGGTGGTGTCAGCAGGGTATAGGATGGCGTCAGCAGGGCATAGGACGGCGTCAGCAGGGCATAGGACCGTCATCAGTGGGACAGAGGACAATTTCAACGAGGCAGAGGACGAGGTCAACGGGGAGGATCAGGTCAAAGGGGCTGAGGATGGGGGTCAATGGGTCAGAGGATGGGGACAATGGGGCAGAGGGTGGAGTCAGCAGGGTAGAGGATGGCGTTAGACAGGCATAGGACGGGGTCAGCAAGACATAGGACAGTCATCAGTGGGACAGAAGACAGGGTCAACGAGGCAGAGGATGAGGTCAACGTGGAGGATGAGGTCAAAGGGGCTGAGGATGGGGGTCAATGGGTCAGAGGATGGGGACAACGGGGCAAAGGGTGGAGTCAGCAGGATATAGGATGGTGTCAGCAGGGCATAGGATGGGGTCAGCAAGACATAGGACAGTCATCAGTGGGACAGAAGATAGAACCAATGAGGCAGAGGATGTCAATGGGGAAGATGAGGTCAAAGCGGCTGAGGATGGGGGTCAGTTGGTCAGAGGATGGGGACAATGGGGCAGAGGGCGGAATCAGCAGGGTAGAGGATGGCATCAGCAGGGCATAGGATGGGTCAGCAGGACATAGGACAGTCATCAGTGGGGCAGAGGACAATGTCAACGAGGCAGAGGATGAGGTCAATGGGGAGGATGAGGTCAAAGGGGCTGAGGATGGAGGTCAACGGGTCAGAGGATGATGACAACGGGGCAGAGGGTGGTCAGCAGGGTATAAGATGGCATGAGCAGAGCATGGGGTCAGCAGGGCATAGGATGGGGTCAGCAGAGCATAGGATGGGGTCAGCAGGGCATAGGATGGGGTCAGCAGAGCATAGGATGGGGTCAGCAGGGCAGAGCATAGCGTCAGCAGGGCAAAGAGGAGTTACCAGGGCAGAGGAGGATGACAACGGGGCAGAGGGTGGTCAGCAGGGTATAAGATGGCATCAGCAGAGCATAGGATGAGGTCAGCAGACCATAGGATGGGGTCAGCAGGGCATAGGATGGGGTCAGCAGGGCATAGGATGGGGTCAGCAGGGCAGAGCATAGCATCAGCAGGGCAAAGTGGAGTTACCAGGGCAGAGGATGTGGCGACTGCTGGCAGGGCACTCATCAGAACTGTTCCTCCCCACACTGCACACAGGTAAAGTTGGATTCTTTTAGACACAACCCCAATCTCCCCAGTGTGTTGCTGGATGTTGCAGCTGTTTTGCCATTCCGATCCGAGGGTTTCAAAGGTCAGAACGGCAACATCCAGCAAAACAATGGGGAGATTGGGGTTGCGTCTGTCAAAGAATCCAACTTTACCTGTGTGCAGTGTGGGGACTCGAGGAGGCGCTCTCCGTCCATTGGGGGAGGGCGCTTCAAGAGCGGACGAACATCACTGGAAGATGACGAGAGATCAGCAAGACCTTCGACAAGCTCAACCCCCGAAAATGCCCTCTTCCCGAAGATGAAGATCCGGCTTAAAGGTTGCCATTTTGACAGCATTGCGGAGATCCAGCGATTTGCCCGGTTTCACCCAGAATTTCACGTTTGCTCTTTGTTCTAACTTGCTGTCCACGATGAAATAGCAGACGTGGCAACGCACGTGGTCAGAATAGCACCAGAATGGTGTCTCTTGGTCTTCCCGTTAGAGCTTACAATCTAAGATCTTACGTGTTTATGTAAAACCTTTATCCCCAACAGGGGGGGGACTGACCATTCAAGCACTTGGGCACTGCCCGAGGGCCCGGGGTCAGTAGGGGGCCCCATGAAATGCCCCTGGTACCTTTTATAGGCTTTTTTGGGTGTGCTTTGAGTGTGGGCAAGGACACAGGGGCCCCATGATCCCCTATTGCCCGGGGGCCCCATGAGTTGTCAGTCCGCCCTGATCCCCAAACTGTTGTTGTAACTGCTCACAAAACATTAGCTGAGGTTTTGTTAGTGTATCTAAATCTGCTAATACATCTAGTGCTCCAGAATGACAATGCTGCTGTCCCAAACGTGCTCCTTCATCCAGAGTGGGGGCGCTCAAAGCTGTGTTGCTGGCCGGATCACTGGTAAAAACATAGGGGAAAAAAAAGCCAAAAAGAAAACGAATGCAGCCGTCACATCTAATGATTGGTAAGCTGCAATATAGGACATTTCTGGTTTGGGGTTTATTATCACTTTAAAAAGGAACTGCATAGTAACTCAAAAAGGCATTCATGCAGGCATCAGGGCAGCAAGTGGAGGGTCCTAGTATATTTAGAGGAGGGGTTTGGGTGGGGACAACCCATAAAGTGGGCATGGTGGGAGTGGTCCTGTAAGGGAACCGTCCCAGTCTGCACTTAGGTATTTTCATTATAATACCGCTTCCCCGTCCGAACACCGACCACGGACACCACCGCTGACCATACGAGACCAGTCTTGAAATAAATCAGGAAATAGACTACTTTATTTTAACACAGATACAAGATATATACATTCAAGGGTACAACCCCCCCCCCTCCCTGCATAATGACACAGGGCGGAGAAAACCACATCTAGTAACAAGAGACACACCAGCAGACAGTCCCATCAGGAGGGAGGGCTGCTGGAGACACCCGCCCCCCACCCCACCAAGCTAATACACAAACACATACATCCCATAATAGTTTGCTCCCAAGCAAGACACACAATAGAACAATGGGATGCAGCCACATGGCATTAAACAATCAACAACCCCCCCACCCCAATATTAGGACGGATCACCCTGTACCCCTAACAGGCACAGGGTGACTTACACATAAGAGGGATATGGGGAGCTGAGACAGGGCTCTCCCCACCTCTCCAAAGTGAGCTGATTTCCATGGGCCCCCCACCCAAAGTGACTCCCGACACAGGTCCCCATACATTTAGAGTGGAGGTCTGGGACGGACCAGCCTGTAAAGTGGGTGTGGTTTGGCCATGTCCACCCTGAAAGTGGGTGGATGAAAGGAAGACCGGGAGCGTGGCTAACAGTATCCCAGGATCCGGGACCATAATGCTGGTAACTATGACGTAAAGGACCACGAGACGTTCTCCACCTCCAATGGATGCCCCAGTTGGGGTGCTTCAATCGGTTTAAACATGGCAGCACGCTGGAGTGGCGCCTCGGATCTACATGTAAAAGTGCCATCAAGTGAAATGCTGAAAGCAGTTCATAGTGCGGTTCTCTCTGCCGGGAAAGATTTGGATCGGTGGTCTGCAATGTGTATGAAGGACACCTCTAGATGAGGACAATTTTTTTCCCCATAAAAGTAGATTTCGGCGCTCTCTGCGACGTGCAGGAATTGTTGTTGCAGAATTCATCATTTCATAGATGTTCCTCATGCAGCGATCGGGTCATTGGATTTTTTTTCACTCAAGGTTGCAGAGAAAATATTTACCGTCCCCCCTCTGAGAAATTCATAGCAGACCCTCAATCTTCCCAGCCGGAGCCGCCTTGTGTGTCGCAGAGTTCAGAATTGACTTCTCCATCCATCTGCGGAAACTTCCCAGATGACAGAAGCTGCAGATAAAGCTGAGACCCCGACCAGCAATTTACTATCAGCAGACAAAGAGGGCAATTATTCAGGTCAGCCAATCGGCAATCACCGGCCATGGTCCTTGCACCAAAAAGTATAATATAAGGGAGGAAGGAGGTCCTGATTCCTCTATACAGATCCTATCACTAGAGGGGTCACCGGCAGGAGGAAGGAGGTCCCGATTCCTCTATATAGATCCTATCACTAGAGGGGTCACCGGCAGGAGGAAGGAGGTCCTGATTCCTCTATATAGATCTATCACTAGAGGGGTCACCGGCAGGAGGAAGGAGGTCCTGATTCCTCTATACAGATCCTATCACTAGAGGGGTCACCGGCAGGAGGAAGGAGGTCCTGATTCCTCTATATAGATCCTATCACTAGAGGGGTCACCGGCAGGAGGAAGGAGGTCCTGATTCCTCTATATAGATCCTATCACTAGAGGGGTCACCGGCAGGAGGAAGGAGGTCCCGATTCCTCTATATAGATCCTATCACTAGAGGGGTCACCGGCAGGAGGAAGGAGGTCCCGATTCCTCTATATAGATCCTATCACTAGAGGGGTCACCGGCAGGAGGAGGGAGGTCCTGATTCCTCTATATAGATCTTTATATCACTAGAGGGGTCACCGGCAGGAGGTCCCGATTCCTCTATATAGGTCCTTACACTAGAGGGGTCATCGGCAGGAGGAAGGAGGTCCTGATTCCTCTATATAGATCCTATCACTAGAGGGGTCACCGGCAGGAGGAAGGAGGTCCTGATTCCTCTATATAGATCTTTCTATCACTAGAGGGGTCACCGGCAGGAGGTCCCGATTCCTCTATATAGGTCCTTACACTAGAGGGGTCATCGGCAGGAGGAAGGAGGTCCTGATTCCTCTATATAGATCCTATCACTAGAGGGGTCACCGGCAGGAGGAAGGAGGTCCTGATTCCTCTATATAGATCCTATCACTAGAAGGGTCACTGGCAGGAGGAAGGAGGTCCTGATTCCTCTATATAGATCCTATCACTAGAGGGGTCACCGGCAGGAGGTCCTGATTCCTCTATATAGATCCTATCACTAGAGGGGTCACCGGCAGGAGGAAGGAGGTCCTGATTCCTCTATATAGATCCTATCACTAGAGGGGTCACCGGCAGGAGGAAGGAGGTCCTGATTCCTCTATATAGATCCTATCACTAGAGGGGTCACCGGCAGGAGGAAGGAGGTCCTGATTCCTCTATATAGATCCTATCACTAGAGGGGTCACCGGCAGGAGGAAGGAGGTCCTGATTCCTCTATATAGATCTATCACTAAAGGGGTCACCGGCAGGAGGAAGGAGGTCCTGATTCCTCTATACAGATCCTATTACTAGAGAGGTCACCGGCAGGAGGAAGGAGGTCCCGATTCCTCTATATAGATCCTATCACTAGAGGGGTCACCGGCAGGAGGAAGGAGGTCCCGATTCCTCTATATAGATCCTATCACTAGAGGGGTCACCGGCAGGAGGAAGGAGGTCCCGATTCCTCTATATAGATCCTATCACTAGAGGGGTCACCGGCAGGAGGAAGGAGGTCCCGATTCCTCTATATAGATCCTATCACTAGAGGGGTCACCGGCAGGAGGAAGGAGGTCCTGATTCCTCTATATAGATCTATCACTAGAGGGGTCACCGGCAGGAGGAAGGAGGTCCTGATTCCTCTATATAGATCCTATCACTAGAGGGGTCACCGGCAGGAGGAAGGAGGTCCTGATTCCTCTATATAGATCCTATCACTAGAGGGGTCACCGGCAGGAGGAAGGAGGTCCCGATTCCTCTATATAGATCCTATCACTAGAGGGGTCACCGGCAGGAGGAAGGAGGTCCTGATTCCTCTATATAGATCTATCACTAGAGGGGTCACCGGGGGGAGGAAGGAGGTCCTGATTCCTCTATACAGATCTTATCACTAGAGGGGTCACCGGCAGGAGGAAGGAGGTCCTGATTCCTCTATATAGATCCTATCACTAGAGGGGTCACCGGCAGGAGGAGGGAGGTCCTGATTCCTCTATATAGAGCCTATCACTAGAGGGGTCACCGGCAGGAGGAAGGAGGTCCTGATTCCTCTATATAGATCCTATCACTAGAAGGGTCACTGGCAGGAGGAAGGAGGTCCTGATTCCTCTATATAGGTCCTTACACTAGAGGGGTCCCCGGCAGGAGGAAGGAGGTCCTGATTCCTCTATATAGATCCTATCACTAGAAGGGTCACTGGCAGGAGGAAGGAGGTCCTGATTCCTCTATATAGATCCTATCACTAGAGGGGTCACCGGCAGGAGGAGGGAGGTCCTGATTCCTCTATATAGATCCTATCACTAGAGGGGTCCCCGGCAGGAGGAAGGAGGTCCTGATTCCTCTATATAGATCCTATCACTAGAAGGGTCACTGGCAGGAGGAAGGAGGTCCTGATTCCTCTATATAGATCTTTCTATCACTAGAGGGGTCACCGGCAGGAGGAAGGAGGTCCCGATTCCTCTATATAGATCCTATCACTAGAGGGGTCACCAGCAGGAGGAAGGAGGTCCCGATTCCTCTATATAGATCTATCACTAGAGGGGTCACCGGCAGGAGGAAGGAGGTCCTGATTCCTCTATATAGATCCTATCACTAGAGGGGTCACCAGCAGGAGGAAGGAGGTCCTGATTCCTCTATATAGATCTATCACTAGAGGGGTCACCGGCAGGAGGAAGGAGGTCCCGATTCCTCTATATAGGTCCTTACACTAGAGGGGTCATCGGCAGGAGGAAGGAGGTCCTGATTCCTCTATATAGATCCTATCACTAGAGGGGTCCCCGGGGGGAGGAAGGAGGTCCTGATTCCTCTATATAGATCCTATCACTAGAGGGGTCACCGGCAGGAGGAAGGAGGTCCTGATTCCTCTATATACAGTCAGGTCCATAAATATTGGGACATCGACACAATTCTAACATCTTTGGCTCTATACACCACAATGGATTTGAAATGAAACAAACAAGATGCGCTTTAACTGCAGACTGTCAGCTTTAATTTGAGGGTATTTACATCCAAATCAGGTGAACGGTGTAGGAATTACAACAGCTTGCATATGTGCCTCCCACTTGTCAAGGTACCAAAAGTAATGGGACAGTTGGCTTCTCAGCTGTTCCATGGCCAGGTGTGTGTTATTCCCTCATTATCCCAATTACAATGAGCAGATAACAGGTCCAGAGTTCATTTCAAGTGTGCTCTTTGCATTTGGAATCTGTTGCTGTCAACTCTCAAGATGAGATCCAAAGAGCTGTCACTATCAGTGAAGCCATTATTAGGCTGAAAAAACAAAACAAACCCATCAGAGAGATAGCAAAAACATTAGGCGTGGCCAAAACAACTGTTTGGAACATTCTTAAAAAGAAGGAACGCACCGGTGAGCTCAGCAACACCAAAAGACCCGGAAGACCACGGAAAACAACTGTGGTGGATGACAGAATAATTCTTTCCCTGGTGAAGAAAACACCCTTCACAACAGTTGGCAGATCAAGAACACTCTCCAGGAGGTAGGTGGATGTGTGTCAAAGTCACCAATCAAGAGAAGACTTCACCAGAGTGAATACAGAGGGTTCACCACAAGATGGAAACCATTGGTGAGCCTCAAACACAGGAAGACCAGATTAGAGTTTGCCAAACGACATGTAAAAAAGCCTTCACAGCTCTGGAACAACATCCTATGGACAGATGAGACCGACATCAACTTGTACCAGAGTGATGGGAAGAGAAGAGTATGGAGAAGGAACTGCTCATGGTCCTCAGCATACCACCTCATCAGTGATCATGGTGGTGGTAGTGTCATGGCGTGGGCATGTATGGCTGCCAATGGAACTGCTTCTCTTGTATTTATTGATGATGTGACGGCTGACAGAAGCAGCCGGATGAATTGTGAAGTGTTTCGGGAATATTATCAGCTCATATTCAGCCAAATGCTTCAGAACTCATTGGACGCTTCACAGTGCAGATGGACAATGACCCAAAGCAGACTGCAAAAGCAACCAAAGAAGTGGAATGTTCTGCAATGGCCAAGTCCATCACCTGACCTGAATCCGATTGAGCATTTCACTTGCTGAAGACAAAAATGAAGGGAAAATGCCCCAAGAACAAGCAGGAACTGAAGACAGTTGCAGTAGAGGCCTGGCAGAGCATCACCAGGGATGACACCCAGCGTCTGGTGATGTCTATGCGTTCCACACTTCAGGCTGTAATTGACTGCAAAGGATTTGCAACCAAGTATTAAAAAGTGAAAGTTTGATTTATGATTATTATTCTGTCCCATTACTTTTGGTCCCTTAACATGTGGGAGGCACATATGCAAACTGTTGTAATTCCTACACCGTTCACCTGATTTGGATGTAAATAACCTCAAATTAAAGCTGACAGTCTGCAGTTATATCACATCTTGTTTGTTTCATTTCAAATCCATTGTGGTGTATAGAGCCAAAAATGTTAGGATTGTGTCGATGTCCCAATATTTATGGACCTGACTGTAGATCCTATCACTAGAGGGGTCACCGGCAGGAGGAAGGAGGTCCTGATTCCTCTATATAGATCTTTATATCACTAGAGGGGTCACCGGCAGGAGGAAGGAGGTCCTGATTCCTCTATATAGATCTATCACTAGAGGGGTCACCGGCAGGAGGAAGGAGGTCCCAATTCCTCTATATAGGTCCTTACACTAGAGGGGTCATCGGCAGGAGGAAGGAGGTCCTGATTCCTCTATATAGATCCTATCACTAGAGGGGTCACCGGCAGGAGGAGGGAGGTCCTGATTCCTCTATATAGAGCCTATCACTAGAGGGGTCACCGGCAGGAGGAAGGAGGTCCTGATTCCTCTATATAGATCCTATCACTAGAAGGGTCACTGGCAGGAGGAAGGAGGTCCTGATTCCTCTATATAGGTCCTTACACTAGAGGGGTCCCCGGCAGGAGGAAGGAGGTCCTGATTCCTCTATATAGATCCTATCACTAGAAGGGTCACTGGCAGGAGGAAGGAGGTCCTGATTCCTCTATATAGATCTTTCTATCACTAGAGGGGTCACCGGCAGGAGGAAGGAGGTCCCGATTCCTCTATATAGGTCCTTACACTAGAGGGGTCATCGGCAGGAGGTCCTGATTCCTCTATATAGATCCTATCACTAGAGGGGTCACCGGGGGGAGGAAGGAGGTCCTGATTCCTCTATATAGATCCTATCACTAGAGGGGTCACCGGGGGGAGGAAGGAGGTCCTGATTCCTCTATATAGATCTATCACTAGAGGGGTCCCCGGGGGGAGGAAGGAGGTCCTGATTCCTCTATATAGATCCTATCACTAGAGGGGTCACCGGCAGGAGGAAGGAGGTCCCGATTCCTCTATATAGATCTATCACTAGACGGGTCACCGGGGGGAGGAAGGAGGTCCTGATTCCTCTATATAGATCTATCACTAGAGGGGTCCCCGGGGGGAGGAAGGAGGTCCTGAGTCCTCTATATAGAAAGCTTTTATGAAACTAAGGATCTAAGAACAAGTAAAGTATAAAATGACATAAGAATTGTCCTCCAGCTAAACGTCAGGATAATGAGACGATGACACGTACTGTCTGAGAGCCCCGTCTCCGGCGTGTACCCTGCAGGGTGACCTTTGCTCTGGGCCCATTAAAGGCTTTATTCCTCCCCCAGGTCCAAAGCTGCAGAGAACAAAATGTTCCCCCGACATCCGCCTCTTGACATCGGAGATTGCGGCGACTCCACCCCCACCCGCGGCAGCCGCGCATCTCCACAGATCAGATTTCTATGTTCGGACGGAGAAGGACCAAAAACTGCAGAAAATGTGTAAATATCGTCAGGTGGAATGAGTCACCGCAGGCCGGCACCTGAGAGGTATAGAAGTCGCTATAGACAGGACGACCCCTCCCCGGGGAGGAATATAGAGGTCACACGTCGGGTAAACGTCAGTCACATACGAGTGACATGTGACTGCGATCACCATCCCAGGAATGACTTCTGGAATGAGAAAAGTAACAAAATACAAAGAACCGTTCACAGCAACACTCCCACCACCGCCACTCACAGTAGTGCTGTCCCTGCACCAGAAGGGCTAACGCTCTAACCTCTCACCAATCACAATTATTCATTTTTTTACATTTATATACTCTAGCTCTGACATATACCGCAGCGCTGTACAGAGATCGCTGAGCCTGTCCCATCAGTCTCTGTACCAGAGGAGCTTACACTCTAATGTCCCCTCCCCCACAGTCACATCAGTCTCTGTACCAGAGGAGCTTACACTGTAATGACCCCTCCCCTGCAGTCCCATCAGTCTCTGTACCAGAGGAGCTTACACTCTAATGTCCCCTCCCCCACAGTCACATCAGTCTCTGTACCAGAGGAGCTTACACTCTAATGTCCCCTCCCCCACAGTCCCATCAGTCTCTGTACCAGAGGAGCTTACACTCTAATGTCCCCTCCCCCACAGTCACATCAGTCTCTTTACCAGAGGAGCTTACACTCTAATGTCCCCTCCCCCACAGTCACATCAGTCTCTGTACCAGAGGAGCTTACACTCTAATGTCCCCTCCCCCACAGTCCCATCAGTCTCTGTACCAGAGGAGCTTACACTCTAATGTCCCCTCCCCCACAGTCCCATCAGTCTCTGTACCAGAGGAGCTTACGCTCTAATGTCCCCTCCCCCACAGTCCCATCAGTCTCTGTACCAGAGGAGCTTACACTCTAATGTCCCCTCCCCCACAGTCCCATCAGTCTCTGTACCAGAGGAGCTTACACTCTAATGTCCCCTCCCCCACAGTCCCATCAGTCTCTGTACCACTATATATAACAGCTGTATCCTCCAGGTGATCACATGACCGGTTTACAATCACTAGCAGGAGACTGGTAGCTGCCAGTGACAGGGGAGGGGGGGTGTGTGTGTGGGGGGGGGGGGGTGTCTCAGGACTAGGAGAGCACTCTGTTGCGCACTGCTAGCTCTACACTGGAACATAGATGAACGTTCTCTCAGCAAAGGGCATTGTGCCCGGGGATGGTGATGAGGAGGATGCAGCCAAGAAGAGGAGAATGAGGATCGGGATGGAGAAATATAGAGAGGGGATTCATCTCCCACCATCCACCAATCACTGAAACTTCACTTGTGGGCGGAGGGATCCCCTCCAGGAGAGTACATGGACTTTGTGACTTCAGTACAATCGTCATTTCACCAGCGGGGTTCAAGCCTGGCCTGGACTTGCTGCTCAATAAACCAGAAATTCTGGTTTCTCGCCCCACAGGAAGTACAATCTCCGGGCAAACATTGCTTGTAGTTATCAGTGGAAACATTGTATCCATAATTATTGTATCCATAGTTACTGGTAGATCCATAATTATTGTATCCATAGTTACTGCTAGATCCATAATTATTGTATCCATAGTTATTGCTAGATCCATAATTATTGTATCCATAGTTACTGCTAGATCCATAATTATTGTATCCATAGTTATTGCTAGATCCATAATTATTGTATCCATAGTTATTATTGTATCCATAGTTATTATTGTATCCATAGTTACTGGTAGATCCATAATTATTGTATCCATAGTTATTATTGTATCCATAGTTATTATTGTATCCATAGTTACTGTTAGATCCATAATTATTGTATCCATAGTTACTGCTAGATCCATAATTATTGTATCCTGGAGATCCGCCTCTGCCCGCTGGCCTATCGACAAGCCTCCCACCACTCCTATCCGCCCTCCCGGGCACCTCCCCAAAATGCCTCTTCCACTCCTCCTTCTCATTTTCCTCTCCTCCGTTCCCAAAATCCATTCACTATATCCCTCTGCTCCTCCCAAACATTTGTATATTGTGTCCTCACTGCTTCCCTCGCCCCTCTATGGCACCCACCACCTCCTCCTAATACTTCTCTCCCACTGACCCCAACACCTCCACTAGTAGTTTCTCACACTCCTGCACATCCCGCTCCCATGCCACCTTTCTCACCCTTCTCCTCCTCCTAACCGCGGGGGACATCTCCCCGAATCCTGGCCCTCCACCACCTCCCTCACCCGCACAACACCCTCCCGCCTCCACGTCCTGCCGCAACCCCCGCAACCTAGTATCTGTCCCCCTGCTCCCTAAAATCTCCCCCCCATTTTTATGTGCACTCCTGAACGCCCGATCGGTGTGCAACAAGCTCACCGCCATCCACGACCTCTTTGTTTCCCTCAACCTCCTGGCGATTACGGAAACCTGGATCCAGCCCACTGACTCTACCTCCCCTGCTGCACTCTCCTACGGAGGTCTCACCTGGACCCACTCACCCAGACCTAACAGTCGTAAAGGTGGTGGGGTTGGTCTGCTCCTGTCACCGCAGAGCACCTTCCGAGTCCTCCCAAACCCCCCCTCCCTATCCTTCGAGGCCCACTGCGTCCGACTATTCTCCCCAACCCCCCTGAAGATTGCTGTGATATACCGGCCTCCTGGATCCATACCCCGCTTCCTGGAAGACTTCTCCTCCTGGCTACCCTTCTTCCTCTCCTCTGAGCTACCCACCATCATTCTTGGGGATTTCAACATCCCTGTCAACCTCGACAACCCGGACACAGCCCGTCTCCTCCACTTAACCTCCTCCTTTGCACTTGCACAGTGCATACAATCCACCACCCACTCCGACGGTAATATCCTTGATCTTGTCTTCTCCAACCGCTGCGCTCCCCACAACCTCACTAACACCCCCTTCCCTCTCTCTGACCACAACCTGATCACCTTCTCTATCTCCTCGTCCTCCAACGCCTACCCCTCCAAATGTCACACTACTACCAGCCGTAACCTCCGCAACCTTAACCCTGCCCCCCTCCACTCTGCAGCTGATCAACTCCACGACCGCATCCTCCCCCTGTCCTGCCCCGACTTGGCTATGACCGCCTACAACAATGCGCTGTCAGCAGCCCTTGACTCACTAGCGCCTTTAACCACACGCAACATCAGACCCCGACCGCTCCAGCCCTGGCAGACTGATCACACCAAAACCCGCAAACGACACAGTCGTGCCCTGGAGCGACTATGGCGCAAAACAAAATCCCAACAAGCCTTCACCCGCTACAAATCTGCCTTCCACACCTACACCTCCTCCCTCCACGCAGCCAAACAGGCCTACTTCCTGACCCTCATCAAGGCCCTCTCCTCCAATCCTCGCCGACTCTTCTCCACCTTCAACTCTCTACTCTCTCCACCCCCACCTCCACCCAACACCTCACTCACCGCCCTTGAGATTGCCAATCACTTCAAAAACAAGATTGACACAATTCACAAGGACATCGCCGCAACTCACACGCCCTCTCAACCCGTCCCCTCTCACACAGCTACCCCCTCATCCCCCCTCCCCCTCGACATAACCCGCAGGGACTATGTCGCTGCTCAAACTCCCTCCAACCCCCTTCCCCCTCACTCAGCTACCCCCTCATCACCCCTCTCCCACGGCCCCACCACTGCTCTGACCTCCTCTCCCACCCCACCCTACATTCCTCATACTGAAGCTCCCCCAACACTCCACACCTTTGACCTTACTACCATCGAAGAAGTCTCCAAGATCCTCTCTGATGCCCGCCTCACCACCTGCCCCCTCGACCCTATCCCCTCACAATTCCTACGACCTCCCTCCCCCTCCATCCTACGCTCTCTCACCCACATCTTTAATCTCTCCCTCTCCTACGGCACTTTCCCCTCCCCTCTGAAACATGCACACATCACCCCCATACTTAAAAAGCCCTCCCTGGACCCCAATGACCCAAACAACCTCAGACCCGAACAAGCTCTCCCTGCTCCCATTTACATCTAAGCTCCTCGAGCGCCTCGTCTACACCCGCCTAAGCTCTCACCTCAACGACAACAACCTCCTCGATCCCCTACAGTCCGGCTTCCGTCCCCTACACTCCACCGAAACTGCCTTACTCAAACTCTCCAACGACCTTCTAACCGCCAAAACTAATGGCCACTATTCAGTGCTCCTACGCCTTGACCTCTCTGCGGCCTTCGACACAGTTGACCACCCCCTCCTCCTCAAAAAACTACACTCCCTCGGCCTCAGAGATTCTGCTCTCTCCTGGCTCTCATCCTACCTGTCACAACGCTCTTTCAGCATTACCTATAATGCCACCACCTCCCTCTCACTCCCCCTCTTTGTTGGGGTCCCTCAAGGCTCTGTTCTCGGGCCCCTTCTCTTCTCCATCTACACCTCCTCCCTTGGCCAACTCATACACTCTCATGGCTCCAACTACCACCTCTATGCCGACGACACACAAATCTATCTCTTCACCCCCCACCTCACCCCCTCGGTCTCCGCCCGAATCACACACCTACTGAGCGACATATCAGACTGGATGTCACTCCACTTCCTTAAATTGAACCTCTCCAAAACCGAGTTTCTTGTCTTCCCCCCAGCCCCAAGTCCAATCTTTAACAAACTCATGCAGACTCCGCCTCCACAACATCGCCAAAATCCGCACGTTCCTAACCCCAGAAACCACTAAACAGCTCATCCACTCCCTCATCATATCACGACTGGACTACTGCAACTCCCTCCTCACTGGCCTGCCTCACCGCTGGCTATCCCCGCTTCAGTCCATCCTGAATACGGCTGCCAGACTCATCCACCTTTCCAACCGCTCCGTCTCCGCCACCCCCTCTGCCAATCCCTCCACTGGCCTCCACTCAGTGTCCTCCACCCCCCTCTGCCAATCCCTCCACTGGCTTCCGATTGCACAACGGATCAAATTCAAAATCCTAACACTGACGTACAAAGCCGTCCACCATACTGCCCCGAACTACATCACTGACCTAATATCCAAGTACCGCCCAACACGCACACTCCACTCCTCACAGGACCTCCTTCTCTCTAGTTCCCTGGTCTCCTCCTCCCATGCCCGCCTCCAGGACTTCTCCAGGGCATCACCCATCCTCTGAAACTCCCTGCCCCAACCCATCAGATTATCACCTACTCTCCTCTCGGCGCACCCTGAAAACCCATCTCTTCAGGGAAGCCTACCCCACCCCCTGCTAACTTGCCGACCTCCTCCACTCTTCCTACCACTCCATCCCCCACAGCTATCTCCTCCTGTACCACCATCCCCTTCCTCCTAGATTGTAAGCTCCCAGGATCAGGGCCCTCGATCCCCTCATGTTCTGCATTGTATTGGTATTGTTCTGTCACATGTTCTGTCCCCCTTTGTAATGTACAGCGCTGAGCCAACTATCGGCGCTTTATAAATACTGTATAATAATAATTAATATATCCATAGTTATTATTGTATCCATAGTTATTATTGTATCCATAGTTATTATGGTGTAAATAGTTATTCTGAGATCCGAGTGACAGATCCATACATTGTCTATGCCAGGAAAGTAGACCAGTCAGGCTCACGCTGGCACGGAGTGCAGGCATTTGGGGGACATTTACGCTCCTCAAACACCTATAAATTGATCCTCTGGGCAGCACACAGCGCTGTTCACATTATCAAAACATAATGCATTAGAGTCACTTCAAAATTGAAGCCTTGTGTGGATTCGGAAGCCTTTCAACGCCTCCCATTCAGGTCTACGGTGACGCTCCTCGAACACACTGCCAGGCATTTGCAGGTATTTGCCGCACAGTTGGGGCGCGTTAATAACATTACAGTTTGTGGTGCAGTTTTATTGATTGTCAAACGCCTATAAAACGCTTCAAAGCTGCACATAGGGCAAAAACGCTTAGAAAAAGCCAGTCCAACACCCATACTGGAGCTCATTAACGCCTAACACCCATGCTGGAGCTCAGTAACGCCTTTCCAACGCCCATACTGGAGCTCAGTAACGCCTTTCCAACGCCCATACTGGAGCTCATTAACGCCTGTCCCAATGCCCATACTGGAGCTCATTAACACCTGTCCCAATGCCCATACTGGAGCTCATTAACACCTGTCCCAATGCCCATACTGGAGCTCATTAACACCTGTCCCAATGCCCATACTGGAGCTCATTAACACCTTTCCAACGCCCATACTGGAGCTCATTAATGCCTTTCCAACGCCCATACTGGAGCTCATTAATGCCTTTCCAACGCCCATACTGGAACTCATTACTGCCTGTCCCAATGCCCATACTGGAGCTCATTACCGCCTGTCCCAATGCCGATACTGGAGCTCATTACCGCCTGTCCCAATGCCCATACTGGAGCTCATTAACACCTTTCCAACGCCCATACTGGAGCTCATTAATGCCTTTCCAACGCCCATACTGGAACTCATTACCGCCTGTCCCAATGCCCATACTGGAGCTCATTAATGCCTTTCCAACGCCCATACTGGAGCTCATTAACGCCTGTCCCAACACCCATACTGGAGCTCATTAACACCTTTCCAATGCCCATACTGGAGCTCATTAACGCCTGCCCCAACACCCATACTGGAGCTCATTAACACCTTTCCAATGCCCATACTGGAGCTCATTAACACCTTTCCAATGCCCATACTGGAGCTCATTAACACCAGTCTAACACCCATAATGGAGCTCATTAACGCCTTTCCAAGGCCCCTATTAGAGCTCATTAACCACCTCCCTCCCGGCCGCTGTATATAAATGGCAGGACAGTGGCAGTGCATTGGCGGGTTGCTACTCATAAACGACGCCCGCCATTTTGGATTGTGCGCCCTCCCTGGGAGCGCGCGGCACAATCTGGTGCCCAGCTGAACACCGATCGTTGTACGGGACCCTCTGTGTGTGAGGTCCCGATCATGTGCTCACTGACTGGCCAATCAATGATCACATGCAGAGTAGTAAGGAAGATGTCACTTCTGACATCATTGCTAATGCCGGCCATACACGGGTCGAATATCGGCTGGTTTTCGCACCATTAGTGGGTTAACTGGTCGGCCATTTTTCTGGGTTTTGGTACACTTTTTTTTTTAATCGGTAAAAAAAAAAAAAAAAAAAAAAAAAAAAAAAAAAAAAAATCGGAGAATAAAAAGGAGGAATAATAAGAATTCCAGTCCGCTATTATATTTTATATGAAAGTATTGCAGTTGCAACAATGTATCCATTTGTATCCGAATAAACCATCTGTATCCGAAATGGATACATTGTTGCAACTGCAATACTTTCATATAAAATATAATAGCGGAGCTCTCTGCAGGGACAGAAGTAAAAATGCGGGACGAAAATCGGCCAATTTTTTTTACCATTGGTGGTAACGTCGGCCTATTGAAATTATTGCTTTTACAGCCTTTATGGGTGTAAAAGCAATCAGTGCAAAAAAAAAAAAATATATATATTCATCGCCCCCCACAAGTAGTACAGTGTCACCATGGGGACAGTATGTAAAAAATAAAAATGTAAAAAGATTATGAAAAATTATCATTTTTGTTATAAACTAATTTGGTTTTTTGGGGGTTTTTTGCACAAAAAAGGTAACTGAATACATTTTGGCCAAGATTTATGAAGAAAGATTATTTATTTGCAAAATGTTTTTTTCAAACACTTTTGGACTTTCATTTACATAGCAAAAAAAATAAAAATCCCAGCGGTGAATAAATACCACCAAAATAAAGCTTTATCTGTCTCAAAAAAATGCTAAAAAATTCATCTGGGTACAGTGTTGCATGACCGCGCAATTGTCATTCAAAGTGTGATAGCGCTGAAAGCTGAAAATTGGCCTGGACTGGAAGGGGGGGAAAGTGTCCGGACTGGAAGGGGGGAAAGCGTCCGGACTGGAAGGGGGGGGGGGGGAAAGAGTCCGGACTGGAAGGGGGGGGTGAAAGCGTCCGGACTGGAAGGGGGGGTGAAAGCGTCCGGACTGGAAGGGGGGGTGAAAGCGTCCGGACTGGAAGGGGGGGTGAAAGCGTCCGGACTGGAAGGGGGGTGAAAGCGTCCGGACTGGAAGGGGGGGTGAAAGCGTCCGGACTGGAAGGGGGGGTGAAAGCGTCCGGACTGGAAGGGGGGGTGAAAGCGTCCGGACTGGAGGGGGGGGGGGGGGGCGGTAAGTGTCCGGACTGGAAGGGGGTGAAAGTGTCCGGACTGGAAGGGAGGGAAAGCGTCCGGACTGGAAGGGAGGGAAAGTGTCCGGACTGGAAGGGGGGGAAAGCGTCCGGACTGGAAGGGGGGGAAAGCGTCCGGACTGGAAGGGGGGGAAAGCGTCCGGACTGGAGGGGGGGGGGGGGCGGTAAGTGTCCGGACTGGAAGGGGGTGAAAGTGTCCGGACTGGAAGGGGGTGAAAGTGTCCGGACTGGAAGGGGGGGAAAGCGTCCGGACTGGAAGGGGGGGAAAGCGTCCGGACTGGAAAGGGGGGAAAGCGTCCGGACTGGAAAGGGGGGGTGAAAGCGTCCGGACCGGAAGGGGGGGAAAGCGTCCGGACCGGAAGGGGGGGAAAGCGTCCGGACCGGAAGGGGGGGAAAGCTTCCAGACTGGAAGGGGGGGGGGGGAAGCGTCCGGACTGGAAGGGAGGGAAAGTGTCCGGACTGGAGGGGGGGGAAAGCGTCCGGACTGGAAGGGGGGGGAAAGCGTCCGGACTGGAAGGGGGGGAAAGCGTCCAGACTGGAAGGGGGGGGAAAGCGTCCGGACTGGAAGGGGGGGGAAAGCGTCCGGACTGGAAGGGGGGGGAAAGCGTCCGGACTGGAAAGGGGGGGTGAAAGCGTCCGGACAGGAAGGGGGGGAAAGCGTCCGGACCGGAAGGGGGGGAAAGCGTCCGGACCGGAAGGGGGGGAAAGTGTCCGGACCGGAAGGGGGTGAAAGCTTCCGGACTGGAAGGGGGGGGGGGGAAGCGTCCGGACTGGAAGGGGGGGGGGGAGCGTCCGGACTGGAAGGGGGGGGGGGGGAGCGTCCGGACTGGAAGGGGGGGGGGGGAGCGTCCGGACTGGAAGGCTACTAAAGTGTCTCCTATGGAGGTGTTTAAGTACCGCAGTTTGTCGCCATTTCTCGAGCGTGCGCAATTTTTCAGCGTGACATGTTTGGTATCTATTTACTCGGCGCAACATCATCTTTTATATTTTAGCAAAGAATTTGTTACTATATTGTGTTTTTGTGCATTAAAATTCATTAAAGTGTATTTTTCACAAAAAAATTTGCGTCTGAAATACCGTTTGACATAAAACAAATTGCAGCCTGAACGCATCACAAAAAGAAATATACGGCGCCCAGTTCAAAAACGCACTGAAAACATGAGATGGGATTGCGGTGCGATTAATTGTTAATGGCGCCCCAAACACAGTTAGCAGACGCATGTTTTGTCTCGAGCCAAAGCGCTTGTTTTATATATATATATATCAATAAATAATATAACATAGCATAATAAAAAAAATGCTAAAATATAAAGTATACATAAAACAGAATACAAAAAATGAATCATAAAATACCATTAAATCATACAATAAAAAAAAAATAAATAAATAAATAATACAATAAAATAAACAACATAAAATAATACTAATATATATATATATTAAAACAAATAATATACCATAAAATAATAATGCATTAAAATAAAAAAATAACATAACATCAAATAATGCAATAAATAAAATTAATAATAGGATAAAAAACCATAAAATACAATAAAAAAATTAAAATAATAATATCAAATAAAATAATACAATAAAAAAATAAAACCTATACTAACCTAAAACAGTAAATAAAACAAAAAAAAAATTAAATTAAATAAAAAAATAACATAACATCAAATAATGCAATAAATAAAATTAATAATAGGATAAAAAAACCATAAAATACAATAAAAAAATTAAAATAATAATATCAAATAAAATAATGCAATAAAAAAATAAAACCTATACTAACCTAAAACAGTAAATAAAACAAAAAAAAATTAAATTAAATAAAAAAATAACATAACATCAAATAATGCAATAAAATAAGATAAAAAATAAAATGCAAAAAAAATTTAATAAAATAATAATATCAAATAAAATAATACAATAAAAAATAAATAAAACCGAAACTAACCTAAAACAGTAAATAAAAAAACCAATAAAAATTAAAAATATATGAAAAAAATATAAAAATAAAATGACGTAAAATAATACCATAAAATAATTAAATACATAAATAACAAATCAACATTAAATAATACAATAAGAAAATTAATAAAATAAATACATAATAAAACATAAAATAATAAAATAATGCTAAAAATAAAATGATACAACAAAATAAATAATAATTAAACCCCCCACTATAAAAAAAATATATTAAAATAAAAAATAAAAGTGTTTTTCCTTTCCGGGTGTATTTTGGGGTTATGCTGGTATCTGTGTATGTTGACGGGACCTCTTTTTTTTTTTATATGTCAAAGTATAATTAAAGGATTTTTTTTTTTTACTCTTTGGGTGAAGAGGTATTAGAACCCCGGTCAGTTTTTACTGCTCCCCATTCAGGAGACCCACGCTCTCTATTTGTCCAGCTCACCGTTATCATTAAAGGTGAAATTAAAAGTAAATCTCAAATTTTATGTTGTCACCGGACCAGGAATAGAAGGGAAATCTTCCAATGGGGACACTAGTCACTTTGTAGGGATCTCCTCTCACTTCCGGTTGTGGCTCTGGGACAGGAGGTGAAGGGAAATCTCTCCAATAGGGACACAAAGAGCAGAAACCCCTCCCTTAGAGTACATAAAACAACAACCAAGCGTTGTCACTCGGTGTCAGTCTCTGTGCGGAGCCCCCACATCCCAACTGTCCTGACAACAGGAAACTCCGCCTGTCCCTCTCCAATGAATGGGGACCCCCAACTGCGCCCTGATTGGCTGATCTCCTGCTGTCCTCCCATGGCGTTTCGCTCTAAGTGACGTCGCGAGGGGCGTAAGCTCTGATTGGCTGAACTCCTCCTCTTGTTCTCTTGCGGAGGTCCGCTCTCGGTGACGTCATTGGAGAGCGTCAGCGCCGATTGGCTGATCTCTGATCGATGCGCTCGGCGATCTTTCCCCTCTTCTCTCTGCTATCGGGACTGGTGACGTATGTGGCGGCGGTAGCCACTGATTGGCGGAGGCGGAACGTGGTGGATTGTGGGAAGATGGACGGCAATGTGGGGAGGCTGGAGGAGGAAGCCCTGAAGAGGAAGGAGAGGCTACTGCAGCTGAGGAAGAAGAGGGTGAGGAGGAGGAGAGGGGGGATGTCTACATTCACCTCACAATCACTGCTGGGGGGGAAGGTCCTCGTTATAGATGGGGATCTATAGACAATGATGGGGGTACATACACTGCTGGGGGGAAGGTCCTCGTTATAGATGGGGATCTATAGACAATGATGGGGGTACATACACTGCTGGGGGGACAGGTCCTCTTTATAGATGGGGATCTATAGACAATGATGGGGGTACATACACTGCTAGGAGGGGGACAGGTCCTCTTTATAGATGGGGATCTATAGACAATGATGGGGGTACATACACTGCTAGGGGGGGACAGGTTCTCTTTATAGATGGGGATCTATAGACAATGATGGGGGTACATACACTGCTGGGGGGGGAAGGTCCTCTTTATAGACGGGGATCTATAGACAATGATGGGGGTACATACACTGCTGGGGGAGACAGGTCCTCTTTATAGATGGGGATCTATAGACAATGATGGGGGTACATACACTGCTGGAGGGGGACAGGTCCTCTTTATAGCTGGGGATCTATAGACAATGATGGGGGTACATACACTGCTAGGGGAGGACAGGTTCTCTTTATAGATGGGGATCTATAGACATTGATGGGGGTACATACACTGCTGGGGGGGACAGGTCCTCTTTATAGATGGGGATCTATAGACAATGATGGGGGTACATACACTGCTGGGGGGGAAGGTCCTCTTTATAGATGGGGATCTATAGACAATGATGGGGGTACATACACTGCTGGAGGGGGACAGGTCCTCTTTATAGCTGGGGATCTATACACAATGATGGGGGTACATACACTGCTGGGGGAGACAGGTCCTCTTTATAGATGGGGATCTATAGACAATGATGGGGGTACATACACTGCTAGGGGGGAAGGTTCTCTTTATAGATGGGGATCTATAGACAATGATGGGGGTACATACACTGCTGGAGGGGGACAGGTCCCCTTTATAGATGGGGATCTATAGACAATGATGGGGGTACATACACTGCTAGGGGAGGACAAGTCCTTTTTATAGATTGGATCTATAGACAATGATGGGGGTACATACACTGCTAGGAGGGGGACAGGTCCTCTTTATAGCTGGGGATCTATAGACAATGATGGGGGTACATACACTGCTAGGGGGGAAGGTTCTCTTTATAGATGGGGATCTATAGACAATGATGGGGGTACATACACTGCTGGAGGGGGACAGGTCCTTTTTACAGATTGGATCTATAGACAATGATGGGGGTACATACACTGCTGGGAGGACAGGTCCTCTTTATAGATGGGGATCTATAGACAATGATGGGGGTCCATACACTGCTGGGGGGACAGGTCCTCTTTATAGCTGGGGATCTATAGACAATGATGGGGGTACATACACTGCTGGAGGGGGACAGGTCCCCTTTATAGATGGGATCTATAGACAATGATGGGGGTACATACACTGCTGGAGGGGGACAGGTCCCCTTTATAGATGGGGATCTATAGACAATGATGGGGGTACATACACTGCTGGGGGGGCAGATCCTCTTCACAGCCGTGTGGGAGGAGCAGTGACTCAGACTGGGATGTGATTGGCTGTTGTGGACACAATAGACGGTGGGGGTGTCTTGCAGGGAAAGTGACCCGCCTGTGTTTTGTCTTCCAGGTCAGAGAGGATGGCGGAGAGGGCGGAGCTCTCCCCGGAAATGAGGAGGAGCCACACAGGTCAGTGTCACACACAAAAGGCCGATGCTGATTCTCACCTGCCGCTGTGCTGTGGGTACAGAGATAGGCCTTCTTGGGGCACAGTGGGCGTGTCTTGGGGCACAGTGGGCGTGTCTGCCTCTGCTGGAATCACATGAGAAGCACAGCAGCCCCGGCATCCCTGTAGCCCGGCGCCATTCAGGCCATGATTGGCATCCTCTCAGCGAAGGCGAAGTGTTCTCTGATTGGAGGACGTGGTTTTTTAAAATTCTGCTTGCTGCATTTTTTTGGTGCAGGTTTGGTGTGGTAATAAAAAAACCCCACTGATGGGCACTAACGAGCAGTGACGAGGCGGCACTGATGGGCACTGATGAGGTGGCACTGATGGGCACGGACGGGCAGTGACGAGGCGGCACTGATGCGCACTGACGGGCACTGACGGGCAGTGATGAGGCGGCACAAACGAGCAGTGACGAGGCAGCATTGATGGGCACGGACGGGCAGTGACGAGGCAGCACTGATGGGCACGGACGGGCAGTGACGAGGCAGCACTGATGCGCACTGATGAGGCGGCACTGACGGGCACTGACGAGGCAGCACTGACGAGGCGGCACTGATGGGCACTGACGAGGCGGCACTGATGGGCACTGATGAGGTGGCACTGATGGGCACGGACGGGCAGTGACAAGGCGGCACGGATGGGCAGTGACGAGGCGGCACTGATGGGCACGGACGGGCAGTGACGAGGCGGCACGGATGGGCAGTGATGAGGCGGCACTGATGGGCACGGACGGGCAGTAACGAGGCGGCACTGATGGGCACGGATGGGCACTGACGAGGCAGCACTGACGAGGCAGCACTGATGGGCAGTGACGAGGCAGCACTGACGAGGCGGCACTGATGGGCACGGACGGGCAGTGATGAGGCGGCACTGATGGGCACTGACGGGCACTGGCGAGGCGGCAGTGATGGGCACTGGGCACTGACGAGGCGGCACTGATGGGCACTGACGAGGCAGCACTGACGGGCACTGACGAGACGGCACTGATGCGCACTGATGGGCACTGACGAGGCAGCACTGATGGGCACGGATGGGCACTGACGAGGCGGCACTGATGGGCACTGACGAGGCGGCACTGATGGGCACTGACGAGGCAGGACTGATGGGCAGTGACGAGGCAGCACTGACGAGGCGGCACGGATGGGCAGTGACGAGGCGGCACTGATGGGCACGGACGGGCAGTAACGAGGCGGCACTGATGGGCACGGATGGGCACTGACGAGGCAGCACTGATGGGCACTGACGGGCAGTGACGAGGCAGCACTGACGAGGCGGCACTGATGAGCACGGATGGGCACTGACGAGGCGGCACTGATGTGCACTGATGGGCACTGACGAGGCAGCACTGATGGGCACGGACAGGCAGTGACGAGGCAGCACTGATGAGGCAGCACGGATGGGCACGGATGGGCAGTGATGAGGCGGCACTGATGGGCACGGATGGGCACTGACGAGGCAGCACAGATGGGCACTGACGAGGCAGCACGGATGGGCACTGACGAGGCAGCACGGTTGGGCACTGATGGGCACGGATGGGCAGTGACGAGGCAGCACTGATGGGCAGTGACGAGGCAGCACTGATGGGCACGGATGGGCACTGACGAGGCAGCACTGATGGGCACTGACGAGGCAGCACTGATGGGCACTGACGAGGCAGCACTGATGGGCACTGACGAGGCAGCACTGATGGGCACTGACGAGGCAGCACTGATGGGCACAGACGGGCAGTGACGAGGCAGCACGGATGGGCACTGACGAGGCAGCACGGATGGGCACTGACGAGGCAGCACTGATGGGCACTGACGAGGCAGCACTGATGGGCACTGACGAGGCAGCACTGATGGGCACAGACGGGCACTGACGAGGCAGCACTGATGGGCACTGACGAGGCAGCACTGATGGGCACGGACAGGCAGTGACGAGGCAGCACTGATGAGGCAGCACGGATGGGCACGGATGGGCAGTGATGAGGCGGCACTGATGGGCACGGATGGGCAGTGACGAGGCAGCACTGATGGGCAGTGACGAGGCAGCACTGATGGGCACGGATGGGCAGTGACGAGGCAGCACTGATGGGCAGTGACGAGGCAGCACTGATGGGCACGGATGGGCACTGACGAGGCAGCACTGATGGGCACTGACGAGGCAGCACTGATGGGCACTGACGAGGCAGCACTGATGGGCACTGACGAGGCAGCACTGATGGGCACTGACGAGGCAGCACTGATGGGCACAGACGGGCAGTGACGAGGCAGCACTGATGGGCACTGACGAGGCAGCACTGATGGGCACTGACGAGGCAGCACGGATGGGCACTGACGAGGCAGCACGGATGGGCACTGACGAGGCAGCACTGATGGGCACGGATGGGCACTGACGAGGCAGCATTCATATATGGCACTGACAGGTGGCACTGATGGGGCTGCACTGATGATCGGTGTGATGTCCCCTCTGAGGAATGTGATTACCGGGCCTCACGAGCCGTCAGCGGGAGGAGAGGACAGCCGATAGCCGGCATTTCCCTGTTTACATGCACTCGCTGTGATTGGACGCATCTGATCACATGACAGCCGACATCTCTCAGCTGTTTCCACTGATCAGTGATCCTTTGTGTCCCTGGGATACAGCGCACCGCCGATCGCCGTTCTGCGCACCCCCGGAGGCACACATGCGCGGTTAGTGATCGCCTGTGCGTTTTTTTGCGCAATAAAAAAAATCGACAATTTTGAGAAAAAAACTGTTTTTGACTTTTTGTTATTAAACGTCCAGTAAAAAAAAAAATAATAATTTTATCCGAAGTTTACGCCAAGATGTATTCTGCTTCGTGTCTTTGCTGAAAAACAATCCCAATCCGTGTAAATTAGCCGCCTCCCCACCGCCGTATAGGAGATATACAGCTACATGGTGTCGGGTGCGCAAAATCGTGTGTGTGTGTGTAGGGGTGTGTGTGTGGGGGGTGTGTGTGTGGGGGGTGTGTGTGTGGGGGGTGTGTGTGTGGGGGGTGTGTGTGTGTATATATACGTGATTTTGTATCCCCGGGTAGGGGGTGCATGTGAGCTGCTCCAGTGCCCTACCCACGCCGCCATTCGTGGCTGTCAATCACCACGTCCCGATTCCCCGCCAGCGCCCGGTGATTGCCGAGCATCTCCAACGGAGAAGGACAGTTTTGTTTACTACGCTCCCGGCACACAGCCCCCGCCCCCTAGTGAAACGCTCCCGGCACACAGCCCCCGCCCCCTAGTGAAACGCTCCCGGCCCACAGCC